>NC_091007.1:26262500-26267500 GCF_041146395.1 Eulemur rufifrons | reverse complement strand
CACTAACCTAACACCTAACCCTAACCAGAACCCCTAAAGCTAACCCTGAACCCTATCCCTAACCCTAGCAGTAAACTTTAACCCTAAACCTAAGCCCAACCCATAACGCTAATCCTATCCTTTTACCCTAAAACTAACCCCTAAACCTAACCCCTATACCTCACCCTAACTCTAACCCCAATCCTAATTCTAACCATACCCCTTCATAAAACACTAACTCCTAACCGCTAACGCTAACACTAACCAAAAACCCTAATCACTAATCCCTAACCCTAACACTTAACCTTTACCCTGACCGTTAATCCTCACCCTAAATCTTAACACTGACCCTAACCTTAACCTTTAACTCTAAACCTAACCCTTATCCCTACAGTAAGGAAGACCCTTAATGCTAATGGGATCCCTTATCCCTAACCCTCACACTACAGCTAAAAATAAGTCTAATCTTTGATCCTTAAACCTAACCCCTAACACTTACTTTAACCCCAAACCCTAACCCTAACCCTAAGCATTAAACCTAACTCTATCTCTTAACCCTAAAACTAGCCCTTACCCTAATGCCTAGATCTAACCCTAAATCTAACCTACCGCCTAATCCTAACCTTAAGCCCTAATGCTAACACTAACCCTGAACCCTAAACCTACCCGTAACCCTTAACACTAACCCTATCTGTGAACCTTCACCCTGACCCTAACCATTACCCTCACCCAAGCATTTAACCCTGACCCTAACCCTAATCCTTAATGCTAACCTTAACACTAAACCCTAACCCTAAGCCCAACACTTAACCCTAATCCTATCCCTTAACCCTAACCCTAACCCTAACCCTAATGCTAACCCCTAAAAGTAACCCTAACCGTGACCAGTAAACCTAACCCTAACCTCTAACACAAACCATAGCACATAACTCTAACCCTAAAACTAACCCTAACCCCAACACTAAACCCTAACTCTTAACCTTAACCCTAAGCGTTAACTCTCACGCTAACCTTTAATCCTAACCCTAATCCTAATCTTCAACCCTAAAGCTTACACTTAACCCTAACCCTGTACCAAACCCTAACCCCTCATCTTAACCCTAACCGTAAACCTCAACCCTAAACCAAAGTGTAACCGTTAAACCTAAGAGTAACCTTTAACCCTAACCCTATTCCCTAACCCTAAGCCCTCACCCTAACACTGAACTTCATCCTTAACCCTAACCATAATCCTAACCCTAAATCTAATTCTCAGACTTCTTGCTTTCTTAGAGTTTAGAAAGCCTGCAATCCTCCCATGCCATGCGTGAAAGGAGGCTCTACCACTGTGTCCTGCATGAAACCCACGGGCCCATACCCAGAGTATGATAGAGTGGGTTCCCGGGTACAATCCCAGCCCCCTAAACTCCCCCCGCCCGCCTAATGCAGACAGGGCCCGTGCGCTAAGCATAAACAATACCTTTAACAGATAACCCTAACCCTGAACATAACACCCAACCCTGTTCCTATTTCTCCCCTTAACACGTAAACCTCACCGTGCGCCTAACTTTAACCTCTTATCCTAACGTTAATGCATAACCCATTCCCTGAGAACAACCCCTATCCCATAATTCTAACCCTATCTCCTAGTCATCACTGTGACACCTAATCCCTAACCCTAATTCTAAACCGCTAACCCTAACCGTAACCCTACCTACAACCCTAACACTGACAGTAACCCTTACTTCTAACCCCAACGCTATGCCTAACAAAAACCCTAACCCTTGACCCTAACCCTTCACCCTAACCCCTAAGCCTTACCCTAACACTTAACCCTAATCCTAATCCTAACCATTAAACCTAACCATAGCTCTTAAAGCTAACCCTAAACCTTACCCTCACGACTTGACCTAACCCTGACACTAACCTTACACCTAACCCTAACCAGAACCCCTAAAGCTAACCCTGAACCCTATCCCTAACCCCAGCAGTAAACTTTAACCCTAAACCTAAGCCCAACCCGTAACCCTAATCCTATCCTTTTACCCTAAAACTAACCCCTAAACCTAACCCCTATACCTGACCCTAACTCTAACCCCAAGCCTAATTCTAACCATACCTCTTCAAAAAACACTAAATCCTAACCGCTAACCCTAACACTAACCAAAATCCCTAATCACTAATCTCTAACCCTAACGCTTAACCTTTACCCTGTTAACCCTCACCCTAAATCTTAACCCTGACCCTAACCTTAACCTTTAACTCTAAGCCTAACCCTTAACCCTACAGTAAGGAAGACCCTAATGCTAATGGGATCCCTTATTCCTAACCCTAACACTACAGCTAAAAATAACCCTAACCTTGGATCCTTAAACCTAACCCCTAACTCTTACTTTAACCCCAAACCCTAACCCTAATCCTAAGCATTAAACCTAACCCTATCTCTTAACCCTAACGCTAGCCCTTACCCTAACGCCTAGATCTAACCCTAAATCTAACCTACCGCCTAATCCTAACCTTAAGCCCTAATGCTAACACTAACCCGGAACCCTAAACCTACCCGTAACCCTTAACACTAACCCTATCCGTGAACCTAAACCCTGACCCTAACCATTACCCGCACCCAAGCATTTAACCCTGACCCTAACCCTCATCCTTAATGCTAACCTTAACACTAAACCCTAACCCTAAGCCAAACACTTAACCCTAATCCTATCCCTTAAACCTAACCCTAACCCTAACCCTAATGCTAACCCCTAAACGTAACCCTAACCATGACCAGTAAACCTAACCCTAACCTCTAACACAAACCATAGCACATAACTATAACCCTAAAACTAACCCTAACCCTAACCCTAACCACAAACCCTAACTCTTAACCTTAACCCTAAGCGTTAACTCTCACGCTAACCTTTAATCCTAACCCTAATCCTAATCTTCAACCCTAAACCTAACACTTAACCCTAACCCTGTACCAAACCCTAACCCCTCATCTTAACCCTAACCGTAAACCTCAACCCTAAACCAAAGTGTAACCGTTAAACCTAAGAGTAATCTTTAACCCTAACCCTAATCCCTAACCCTAAGCCCTCACCCTAACACTAAACTTCATCCTTAACCCTAACCATAATCCAACCCTAAATCTCATTCTCAGACTTCTTGCTTTCTTAGAGTTTAGAAAGCCTGCAATCCTCCCATGCCATGCGTGAAAGGAGGCTCTACCACTGTGTCCTGCCTGAAACCCACGGGCCCATACCCAGAGTATGACAGAGTGGATTCCCGGGTACAATCCCAGCCCCCTAAACTCCCCTCGCCCGCCTAATGCAGACAGGGCCCGTGCGCTAAGCATAAACAATACCTTTAACAGATAACCCTAACCCTGAACATAACACCCAACCCTGTTCCTATTTCTCCCCTTAACACGTAAACTTCACCGTGCGCCTAACTTTAACCTCTTATCCTAACGTTAATGCATAACCCATTTCCTGAGAACAACCCCTATCCCATAATTCTAACCCTATCTCCTAGTCATCACTGTGACACCTAATCCCTAACCCTAATTCTAAACCGCTAACCCTAACCGTAACCCTACCTACAACCCTAACACTGACAGTAACCCTTACTTCTAACCCCATCGCTATGCCTAACAAAAACCCTAACCCTTGACCCTAACCCTTCAATCTAACCCCTAAGCCTTACCCTAACCCTTAACCCTAATCCTAATCCTAAACATTAAACCTAACCCTAGCTCTTAAAGCTAACCCTAAACTTTACCCTCACGACTAGACCTAACCCTGACACTAACCTAACATGTAACACTAACAATAACCCCTAAAGCTAACCTTGAACCCTATCCCTAACCCTAGCAGTAAACTTTAACCCTAAACCTAAGCCCAACCCGTAACCCTAATCCTATCCTTTTACCCTAAAACTAACCCCTATACCTAACCCCTGTACCTCACCCTAACTCTAACCCCAATCCTAATTCTAACCATACCCCTTCATAAAACACTAACTCCTAACCGCTAACCCTAACACTAACCAAAAACCCTAATCATTAATCCCTAACCCTAACGCTTAACCTTTACCCTAACCGTTAACCCTCACCCTAAATCTTAACACTGACCCTAACCTGAACCTTTAACTCTAAGCCTAACCCTTAACCCTACAGTAAGGAAGACCCTTAATGCTAATGGGATCCCTTATCCCTAACCCTAACACTACAGCTAAAAATAACCCTAACCTTGGATCCTTAAACCTAACCCCTAACACTTACTTTAACCCCAAACCCTAACCCTAATCCTAAGCATTAAACCTAATCCTATCTCTTAACCCTAACGCTAACCCTTACCCTAACGCCTAGATCTAACCCTAAATATAACCTACCGCCTAATCCTAACCTTAAGCCCTAATGGTAACTCTAACCCTGAAACCTAAACCTACCCAAAACCCTTAACACTAACCCTATCCGTGAACCTTAACCCTGACTCTAACTATTACCCGCACCCAAGCATTTAACCCTGACCCTACCCCTAATCCTTAATGATAACCCTAACACTAAACCCTAACCCTAAGCCCAACACTTAACCCTAATCCTATCCCTTACCCCTAACCCTAACCTAACCCTAACCCTAACCCTAACCCCTAACCCTAACCCTAACCCCTATGCCTAACCCTAACCCCTAACCCCAACCCCAACCCCAACCCTAACCCTAACCCCTAACCCTAACCCTAACCCCTAACCCTAACCCTAACCCCTAACCCTAACCCTAACCTAACCGTAACCCAACCCTAACCCTAACCCTAACCGTAAACCCTAACCCTTACCCTTACCCTAACCCTTACCCTTACCCTTACCCTTACCCTAACCCTAACCGCTAACCCTAACCCTAACCCGTAACCCCTAACCCTAACCCTAAACACTAAACCTAACCCCTAACCCCAACGCTAACCCTAATCCCTAACCCTAACCCTAACCCCTAACCCTAACCCTAACCCCTAACCCTAACCCTAACCCCTAACCCTAACCCCTGACCCTGACC
>NC_091007.1:26255000-26257500 GCF_041146395.1 Eulemur rufifrons | reverse complement strand
ACAATACCTTTAACAGATAACCCTAACCCTGAACATAACACCCAACCCTGTTCCTATTTCTCCCCTTAACACGTAAACCTCACCGTGCGCCTAACTTTAACCTCTTATCCTAACGTTAATGCATAACCCATTCCCTGAGAACAACCCCTATCCCATAATTCTAACCCTATCTCCTAGTCATCACTGTGACACCTAATCCCTAACCCTAATTCTAAACCGCTAACCCTAACCGTAACCCTACCTACAACCCTAACACTGACAGTAACCCTTACTTCTAACCCCAACGCTATGCCTAACAAAAACCCTAACCCTTGACCCTAACCCTTCACCCTAACCCCTAAGCCTTACCCTAACACTTAACCCTAATCCTAATCCTAACCATTAAACCTAACCATAGCTCTTAAAGCTAACCCTAAACCTTACCCTCACGACTTGACCTAACCCTGACACTAACCTTACACCTAACCCTAACCAGAACCCCTAAAGCTAACCCTGAACCCTATCCCTAACCCCAGCAGTAAACTTTAACCCTAAACCTAAGCCCAACCCGTAACCCTAATCCTATCCTTTTACCCTAAAACTAACCCCTAAACCTAACCCCTATACCTGACCCTAACTCTAACCCCAAGCCTAATTCTAACCATACCTCTTCAAAAAACACTAAATCCTAACCGCTAACCCTAACACTAACCAAAATCCCTAATCACTAATCTCTAACCCTAACGCTTAACCTTTACCCTGTTAACCCTCACCCTAAATCTTAACCCTGACCCTAACCTTAACCTTTAACTCTAAGCCTAACCCTTAACCCTACAGTAAGGAAGACCCTAATGCTAATGGGATCCCTTATTCCTAACCCTAACACTACAGCTAAAAATAACCCTAACCTTGGATCCTTAAACCTAACCCCTAACTCTTACTTTAACCCCAAACCCTAACCCTAATCCTAAGCATTAAACCTAACCCTATCTCTTAACCCTAACGCTAGCCCTTACCCTAACGCCTAGATCTAACCCTAAATCTAACCTACCGCCTAATCCTAACCTTAAGCCCTAATGCTAACACTAACCCGGAACCCTAAACCTACCCGTAACCCTTAACACTAACCCTATCCGTGAACCTAAACCCTGACCCTAACCATTACCCGCACCCAAGCATTTAACCCTGACCCTAACACTCATCCTTAATGCTAACCTTAACACTAAACCCTAACCCTAAGCCAAACACTTAACCCTAATCCTATCCCTTAAACCTAACCCTAACCCTAACCCTAATGCTAACCCCTAAACGTAACCCTAACCATGACCAGTAAACCTAACCCTAACCTCTAACACAAACCATAGCACATAACTATAACCCTAAAACTAACCCTAACCCTAACCCTAACCACAAACCCTAACTCTTAACCTTAACCCTAAGCGTTAACTCTCACGCTAACCTTTAATCCTAACCCTAATCCTAATCTTCAACCCTAAACCTAACACTTAACCCTAACCCTGTACCAAACCCTAACCCCTCATCTTAACCCTAACCGTAAACCTCAACCCTAAACCAAAGTGTAACCGTTAAACCTAAGAGTAATCTTTAACCCTAACCCTAATCCCTAACCCTAAGCCCTCACCCTAACACTAAACTTCATCCTTAACCCTAATCATAATCCAACCCTAAATCTCATTCTCAGACTTCTTGCTTTCTTAGAGTTTAGAAAGCCTGCAATCCTCCCATGCCATGCGTGAAAGGAGGCTCTACCACTGTGTCCTGCCTGAAACCCACGGGCCCATACCCAGAGTATGACAGAGTGGATTCCCGGGTACAATCCCAGCCCCCTAAACTCCCCTCGCCCGCCTAATGCAGACAGGGCCCGTGCGCTAAGCATAAACAATACCTTTAACAGATAACCCTAACCCTGAACATAACACCCAACCCTGTTCCTATTTCTCCCCTTAACACGTAAACTTCACCGTGCGCCTAACTTTAACCTCTTATCCTAACGTTAATGCATAACCCATTTCCTGAGAACAACCCCTATCCCATAATTCTAACCCTATCTCCTAGTCATCACTGTGACACCTAATCCCTAACCCTAATTCTAAACCGCTAACCCTAACCGTAACCCTACCTACAACCCTAACACTGACAGTAACCCTTACTTCTAACCCCATCGCTATGCCTAACAAAAACCCTAACCCTTGACCCTAACCCTTCAATCTAACCCCTAAGCCTTACCCTAACCCTTAACCCTAATCCTAATCCTAAACATTAAACCTAACCCTAGCTCTTAAAGCTAACCCTAAACTTTACCCTCACGACTAGACCTAACCCTGACACTAACCTAACATGTAACCCTAACAATAACCCCTAAAGCTAACCTTGAACCCTATCCCTAACCCTAGCAGTAAACTTTAACCCTAAACCTAAGCCCAACCCGTAACCCTAATCCTATCCTTTTACCCTAAAACTAACCCCTATACCTAACCCCTGTACCTCACCCTAACTCTAA
>NC_091007.1:26197500-26250000 GCF_041146395.1 Eulemur rufifrons | reverse complement strand
TAACCCTATCTCTTAACCCTAACGCTAGCCCTTACCCTAACGCCTAGATCTAACCCTAAATCTAACCTACCGCCTAATCCTAACCTTAAGCCCTAATGCTAACTCTAACCCTGAACCCTAAACCTACCCGTAACCTTTAACACTAACCCTATCCGTGAACCTTAACCGTGACTCTAACCATTACCCGTACCCAAGCATTTAAACCTGACCCTAACCCTAATCCTTAATGCTAACCCTAACACTAAACCCTAACCCTAAGCCCAACACTTATCCCTAATCCTATCCCTTAACCCTAACCCTAACCCTAATGCTACCCCCTAAACGTAACCCTAACTGTGACCAGTAAACCTAACCCTAACCTCTAACACAAACCATAGCACATAACTCTAACCCTAAAACTAACCCTAACCCTAACCCTAAACCCTAACTCTTAACCTTAACCCTAAGCGTTCACTCTCACGCTAACCTTTAATCCTAACCCTAATCCTAATCTTCAACCCTAATCCTAACACTTAACCCTAACCCTGTACCAAACCCTAACCCCTCATCTTAACCCTAACCGTAAACCTCAACCCTAAACCAAAGTGTAACCGTTAAACCTAAGAGTAACCTTTAACCCTAACCCTAATCCCTAACCCTAAGCCCTCACCCTAACACTAAACTTCATCCTTAACCCTAACCATTATCCTAACCCTAAATCTCATTCTCAGACTTCTTGCTTTCTTAGAGTTTAGAAAGCCTGCAATCCTCCCATGCCATGCGTGAAAGGAGGCTCTACCACTGTGTCCTGCATGAAACCCACGGGCCCATACCCAGAGTATGATAGAGTGGGTTCCCGGGTACAATCCCAGCCCCCTAAACTCCCCCCGCCCGCCTAATGCAGACAGGGCCCGTGCGCTAAGCATAAACAATATCTTTAACAGATAACCCTAACCCTGAACATAACACCCAACCCTGTTCCTATTTCTCCCCTTAACACGTAAACCTCACCGTGCGCCTAACTTTAACCTCTTATCCTAACGTTAATGCATAACCCATTTCCTGAGAACAACCCCTATCCCATAATTCTAACCCTATCTCCTAGTCATCACTGTGACACCTAATCCCTAACCCTAGTTCTAAACCGCTAACCCTAACCGTAATCCTACCTACAACTCTAACACTGACAGTAACCCTTACTTCTAACCCCAACGCTATGCCTAACAAAAACCCTAACCCTTGACCCTAACCCTTCAATCTAACCCCTAAGCCTTACCCTAACCCTTAACCCTAATCCTAATCCTAACCATTAAACCTAACCCTAGCTCTTAAAGCTAACCCTAAACCTTACCCTCACGACTAGACCTAACCCTGACACTAACCTAACACCTAACCCTAAGCAGAACCCCTAAAGCTAACCCTGAACCTTATCCCTAACCCTAGCAGTGAACTTTAACCCTAAACCTAAGCCCAACCCGTAACCCTAATCCTATCCTTTTACCCTAAAACTAACCCCTAAACCTAACCCCTATACCTCACCCTAACTCTAACCCCAATCCTAATTCTAACCATACCCCTTCATAAAACACTAACTCCTAACCGCTAACCCTAACACTAACCAAAAACCCTAATCACTAATCCCTAACCCTAACGCTTAACCTTTACCCTAACCGTTAACCCTCACCCTAAATCTTAACCCTGACCCTAACCTTAACCTTTAACTCTAAGCCTAACCCTTAACCCTACAGTAAGGAAGACCCTTAATGCTAATGGGATCCCTTATCCCTAACCCTAACACTACAGCTAAAAATAACCCTAAGCTTTGATCCTTAAACCTAACCCCTAACACTTACTTTAACCCCAAACCCTAATCCTAATCTAAGAATTAAACCTAACCCTATCTCTTAACCCTAACGCTAACCCTTACCCTAACGCCTAGATCTAACCCTAAATCTGACCTACCGCCTAATCCTAACCTTAAGCCCTAATGCTAACTCTAACCCTGAACCCTAAACCTACCCGTAACCCTTAACACTAACCCTATCCCTAACCCCCTTACCCTAACTCTGTTAACCCTAACCCTCAACCCTGACCCTAACCTTAAACCTTAATCCTAACCATGCGTGAGATGAGCCTCTGCCTTTGTCCTGCGTGACAGTTCAAGCCCAACACCCAGGGTACGATGAAGTGGGGACACAGCCTTGCTCCACACCCACAGTGCCCCGTACGTTAGACAGGGCCCGTGCCCTAACACACACCGTTAAAGGTAAGCCCTAACCCTATCACTAAACCAAACCCTTCGTAAGCCCTGAATCTAACTCCTAACAGTAACCCTAATCCCTGACCCTTACTCTTGCCTCTCACCCTAAACCTAAACCCAACCACTAAACATAATCCTAATCTCTAACCCTAACAGTAATCCTAACCCTAATTCTAACCTAAAACTCTAACCCCTAAATCTAATCCTAGTCCCTAACACCTAACCTTACCCTAAACCGAATTCCAATTCTCAGACTTTTTCAATTCAAAAACTTAAAAAAGCCTACAATCCACCAATGCCGTGTCTGAGATGAGCGTCCGCCCCTATGTCCTGCATGACAGGCAGGCGCCAATGCCCAGGGTACTATGGAGTGGAGTCCTGGGGTCTGTAGGCTTGCTAAACTCCAGTTTGGAAGAATTGCTATAGTCATATATAGGGATGCTTACATTTACTTATAGAAAGCAACTATTGGTGTGTGATTTGTAGGCTTGCCTTACTCTAGTTTGGATGAAGAAGCTGAATCATATATAGGAATATTAGCTTTGAGTTAGAGGAAGCATCTATGGGGGGTGCTTTTTTGGCTTGTTAAACTCTGGTTTGGAAGAAGTTCGAGAGTCTTATATAGGAACGATATCATTCATTCAGAGAAAGCAATTATAGGGAGTTGGTTTGTAGGCTTGCTAAGCTCTAGTTTGGAGGAAGGCGAGAGTCATATATAGAACGCTTACGTTCACATAAAGCGTCTACGGGGGGACGGATTCTAGGCTTCCTAAACTCTAGCTTGGAAAAAGAGGACAGTTATGTATAGGAACTCTCGGCGGGGGATTTGTAGCATTGCTAAAATCTTAGATTGGAAAAGTTGCGAGAGTCATACATAGGAATGTTAACATTCACTCAATGAAAGCAACTATAAGGGGTGCTTTCCAGGCTGGCTACACTGTAATTTGGAAAAAGTGCGACAGTCATATATAGGAAGGCTTATATTCACTCAGACAAAGCAATTATGTGTAGGTGTATAGTAGGCATGCTAACTCTAGTTTGGAAAATTTCGAGAGCCATGTATAAGAAAGCTTACAGTAACTTAGAGAAAGCAACGAACAGGGGTGGAGTGTAGACTTGCCAAACTCTAGTTTGGAGGAAGTGCCATAGTCATATATAGGAACGCTTAAATTCATTCAGAGAAAACAGCTGTCGGGGATTTGTTTGTAGACTTATTCAACTCTAGTTTGGAAGAAGTGCGAGAGACATATATAGGAATGTTTACATTGACTCAAAGAAAGCAACTATGGGGGAGTGTTATTTTGGCATGCCAGATGCTAGTTAGGAAGAAGTACAAGACTCATATATAGGAACGCTTACATTCACACAGCGAGAGCAACTACGGAGTAGTGTCAGGTAGACATATTAAAGTCTAGCTTGGGAGAAGTTCCAGAGTCCTATATAGGAAAGGTAACAGCCACTTTGAAAAAGCAAGTCTTGGCGGGTGGTTTGTAGGCCTGCAAAACCCTGTTTTGGTTGAAGTGTGAGAATCATATATGAGAACGCTTCCATTCACTCAGAGAAAGCAACGATGGGGTTGTTTGTAGGCTTACTAAACTGCAGTTTAGAAGAAGCACGAGAATCACATATAGGAGCACATACATTTTGACGCACTGAAAGTAACTATGGGGTGGTGTTTTATAGGCATGCTAAACTCTAGTTTGGATGAAATTTGAGAATCACATATAAGAAAGCTTAGAGTCACTTAGAGAAAGCAAATCTCTGGGTGTGGAATGTAGGCCTGCTAAACTCTATTTTGGTTTAAGAGTGAGAGTCATATATGGGAAGGCTTACATTCCCTCAGAGAAAGCAACGACGGCGTGGTGGTTTGTAGGCATACTAAACTCTAGTTTGGAAGAAGTAGGAGAATGATATATGGGAACGCTTACATTCGCGTAGAGAAAGCAATTATGGGGTGGCGTTTTTGTAGCCATGCTAATCTCTAGTTTGGAAGAAGTTAAGGAGTAATATATAGGAAAGGGTACAGTCATAGAAACCAACTCTCGGGGGATGTTTTGTACACCTGCAAAACTCCAGTTTGGAAGAAGGGGGAGAGTCATATTGGGGACCGCGTGCATTCACTCAGAGAAATCAACGATGGGATTGTGATTTGTAGGCATAGTCAACTCTAATTTGGAAGAAGTACGAGAATCGTATATAGGAAAGCTTACCTTCACGCAGAGAAAGCAACTATGGAGTGATGTTTGTATGCCTACTAAAATATAGTTTGGAGGAAGTTCGAGAGCCATATCTGGGAAGCTTACAGTCACTTAGAGAAAGCAACTCTCGGGGGTGTTTCGTAGGCCTGCTAAACTCTATTTTCAATGAAGTGTTAGAATAATATATGGGAACTCAGTGAAAGCAACGTTGTGGTTGTGGTTCCTAGGCATACTAACCTGTAATTTGGAAGAAGCAAGAGAATCACATGTAGAACCGCTTACATTCCGGCACCGAATGCAAATATGGGGTGGTGTTTTGTAGGGTGCAAAACTCTAGTTTGGACGAAGTTTGAGAGTCATATATAGGAAAGTTTAAAGTCACGTAGAGAAAGCAACTCTCTGGGTGTGGAATGTAGAGTTATTTTGGTTGAAATAGTTATTTTGGTTGAAGTGTGAGAGTCATATATGGGAACGCTTACATTCACTCAGAGAAAACAACGTTTGGGTGGTGGTTTGTAGGGCATACTAAACTGTAGTTTGGAAGAAGTACGAGAGTCCTATATAGGAACACTTACATTCACACAGAGAAAGCACTTATGGCGTCAGGTTTTGTAGGCATGCTAAACTGTAGTTTGGAAGAAGTTGGAGAACCTTATACAGGAAAGATTACCGTCACCTAGGGAAAGCAACACTCGGGAGATTTTTTTGTACACATGCTAAACTCTAATTTGGATGAAGTGTGAGAGTCAAACATGGGACCGCTTACATTCCTTCAGAGAAACAACACTGGGGTGGTTTTTGTAGGCATACTAAATAGTTTGGAAGAAGTACGAGAATGATATTTGGGAAGGCTTACATTCACACAGAGAAAGCAACTACGGGGTGGTGTTTTGTAAGCATGCTATAGTTTGGAAGAAGTTCTAAACCTGAACAGTCACTTAGAGAAAGCAACTCTTGGTGGGTGATTTTTAGGTCTGCTAAATTGTATTTTGAAAGAAGTACCAGAGTCATATATACTAATGCTTACATTCATGCAAAGAAAAAACCATGGGGTGATGTTTTGTGGGCATGTTAACCTGTAGTTTGGAAGAAGTTGGAGAGTCTTATTTAGGAAAGCTTACAGTCACCTAGAGAAAGTAACTCTCGGGAGAGCCTTTCTTGGCCTGCTAAACTCTACTTTGCATCAATTGTGAGAGTCAAACATGGGTATGCTTTCATTCATTCAGAGAACGCAACGTTTGGGTGGTGGTTTGTAGGCATTCTAAACTGTATTTTGGAGGAAGTACGAGAGTCATGTATATGAACGCTTACATTCAGGCAGAGAAAGCAACTCTGGGGTCGTATTTTGTTGGCATGCTAAACTGTGGTTTGGAAGAAGTTCGAGAGTCTTATATAGGAAAGATTACAGTGACACAGAGAAGGCAACTCTTGGAAGTTTATTGGTAGGCCTGCTAAACTCTAACTTGGATGAAATGTGAGAACACTTGCATTCATTCACTCAGAGAAAGAAACATGGTGATGGTTTGAAGGCATAATAACTGTAGTTGGGAAGAAGTAGGAGAGTCATATATATGAACCGTTACATTCACGCAGAGAACGCAACTGTGGGGTGACGATGTATGCATGTTAATCTGTAGTTTGGAGGAAGTGCGAGAGTCATATCTGGGGAAAATTACAGTCACTTAGGGAAAGGAACCATCCTGGGTTGGTTTGTAGATCTGCTAAATTCTATTTTGGAAACAGAGTGTGAGTCTTATATGGGAACGCTTATGTTCACTCATAGAAAGCAACCACTGCGTGGTGTTTTGTTGGCATGGTGTAGTTTGAAAGAAGTTGGAGATTCTTATATAGGAAAGTTTACACTCACCTAGAGAAAGCAACTCACGGGGTGTTGTTTGTAGGCCTGCTAAACTCTAATTTAGATGAAGTGAGAAAGGCATATATATGAACGCTTATATTGATGCAGAGAAAGCAACTATGGGGTGGTGTTTTGTAGGCATGCTAAAATATAATTTGGAAGAAGTTCGAAAACAGACAGTCACTTAGAGAAAGCCACTCTCGGCGGTTGATTTTTCGGTGTGCTAAATTGTATTTTGAAAGAAGTACCAGAGTCATATATACAAACGCTTACATTCATGCAGAGAAAGCAACTCTGGGGTGGTGTTTCCTAGGCATGCTAAACTCTAGTTTGGACGAAGTTTGAGAATCACATATAAGAAAGCTTAGAGTCGCTTAAAGCAAATATCTGGGTGTGGAATGTAGGCGTGCTAAACTCTATTTTGGTTTCGGAGTGATAGTCATATATGGGAAGGCTTACATTCGCTCAGAGAAAGCAACGATGGTGTGGTGGTTTGTAGGCATACTGAACTCTAGTTTGGAAGATGTAGGAGAATGATATATGGGAACGCTTACATTCATGCAGAGAAAGCAATTATGGGGTGGTTTCTTTGTACCCATGCTAACCTCTAGTTTAGAAGAAGTTATATAGGAAAGTGTACACTCATTTATAGAAACCAACTTTCGGTGGATGGACGGTAGGCCTGCAAAACTCTACTTTGGAAGAAGGGGGAGAGTCATATTGGGGCCACGTACATTGACTCAGAGAAATCAAGGATGGGGTTGTGGTTTGTAGGCATACTAAACTCTAGTTTGGAAGAAGGACGAGAATCATATATAGGAACGCTTACATTCATGCAGAGAAAGCAACTATGGAGTGATGTTTGTATGCCTACTAAACGATAGTTTGGAGGATGTTCCAGAGTCATATCTGGAAAGCTTACAGTCATTTACAGAAAGCAACTCTCTGGGGGTGGTTCGTAGGCCTGCTAAACTCTATTTTCAATGAAGTGTTCGAATCATATACAGGAACGCTTACATTCACTCAGAGAAAGCAACGTTGGGGTGGCCGTTTTTGAGCATACTAAACTCTACTTTGGAAGAGGTACGAGAGACAAATACTAACGCTTACATTAACACAGAGAAAGCAAATACGGGGTGCTGTAGTGCAGGCATGCTAAACTATAGATTAGAAGAAGTTCGAAAGCTGACAGTCACTTAGAGAAAGCAACTCTTGGCGGGTGATTTTTAGGTCTGCTAAATTGTATTTTGAAAGACGTACCAGAGTCATATACAAACGCTTACATTCACGCAGAGAAAGAAACTATGGGGTGATGTGTTGTGGGGATGCTAAACTGCAGTTTGGAAGGTGTTCGAGAGTGTTATATAGGATAGCTTACAGTCACCTAGAGAAAGCAACACTCGGGACAGCTTTACAAGCCTCTAAACACTAATTAGCAGCAATTGTGAGAGTCAAACATGGGAACGCTTACATTCACTCAGAGAACGCAACGTTTGGGTGGCTGGTTTTTAAGCATTCTAAACTGTATTTTGGAGGAAGTAGGAGAGTCATATATACGAATGCTTACATTCACGCAGAGAAAGCAACTCTGTGGTCGTATTTTGTTGGCATGCTAAACTGTGGTTTGGAAGAAGTTCGAGAGCCTTATATAGGAAAGATTACAGTGACACAGAGAAAACAACTCTCTGTAGTTTCTTGGTAGGTCTGCTAAACTGTGATTTGGATGAAGTGTGAGAACGCTTGCATTCACTCACAGAAAGAACTTTGTCGTGGTGGTTTGTAGGAATAACAACTGTAGTTCGAAGAAGTAGGAGAGTCATATATGAACGGTTACATTCACGCAGAGAAAGCAACTGTGGGGTGGCATATGTAATCATCATAATCTGTAGTTTGGAGGAAGTTCGAGAGTCAAATCTGGGGAAAATTAGAGTCACATAGAGAAAGGAACAATCGGGGGCTGGTGTGTAGGTCTGCTAAATTCTATTTTGGAAGAAGAGTGAGAGTCATATATGGGAACGCTTATGTTGACTCAGAGAAATCAACGATGGGACGCTGTATTGTTGGCATGCTAAACTGTAGTTTGGAAGAAGTTCGAGAGTCTTATATAGGAAAGTTTACAGTCACCTAGAGAAAGCAACTCACAGGAGGTGGTTTGTAAGCCGCTAAACTCTAATTTGGATGAAGTGAAAGAGGCATACATGGATACGCTTCATTCACTCAGAGAAAGGTAAATTGGGGTGCCGGTTTGTAGGTATACTAACTCCAGTTTGGAAGAAGTACTAGAGTCATATATATGAACGCTTATATGGACGCAGAGAAAGCAACTATGGGGTGGTGTTTTGTAGGCCTGCTAAAATATAGTTTGGAAGAAGTTTGAAAGCAGACAGTCACTTAGAGAAAGCAACTCTCGGCGGTTCATTTTTCGGTCTGCTGAATTGTATTTTGAAAGAAATACCAGAGTCATATATTCAAACGCTTACATTCATGCAGAGAAAGCAACTCTGGGGTGGTGTTTTCTAGGCATGCTAAACTCTAGTTTGGACGAAGTTTGAGAATCACATATAAGAAAGCTTAGAGTCGCTTAAAGCAAATCTCTGGGTGTGGAATGTAGGCGTGCTAAACTCTATTTTGGTTTCAGAGTGAGAGTCATATATGGGAAGGCTTACATTCACTCAGAGAAAGCAACGATGGTGTGGTGGTTTGTAGGCATACTGAACTCTAGTTTGGAAGAAGTAGGAGAATGATATATGGGAACGCTTACATTCATGCAGAGAAAGCAATTATGGGGTGGCTTTTTTGTAGCCATGCTAATCTCTATTTTGCAAGAAGTTAAAGAGTAATATATACGAAAGCGTACCGTCATTTAGAGAAACCAACTTTCAGGGGATGGATTGTAGGCCTGCAAAACTCTACTTTGGAAGAAGGGGGAGAGTCATATGGGGGACTGGGTACATTCACTCGGAGAAATCAACGATGGGGTTGTGGTTTGTAGGCATACTAAACTCTAGTTTGGAAGAAGGACGAGAATCATATATAGGAACGCTTACATTCATGCAGAGAAAGCAACTATGGAGTGATGTTTGTATGCCTACTAAACGATAGTTTGGAGGATGTTCGAGAGTCATATCTGGAAAGCTTACAGTCATTTAGAGAAAGCAACTCTCTGGGGATGGTTCGTAGGCCTGCTAAACTCTATTTTCAATGAAGTGTTCGAATCATATACAGGAACGCTTACATTCACTCAGAGAAAGCAACGTTGGGGTGGCCGTTTTTGAGCATACTAAACTCTACTTTGGAAGAGGTACGAGAGACATAAATACGAACGCTTACATTAACACAGAGAAAGCAAATACGGGGTGCTGTAATGCAGGCATGCTAAACTATAGATTGGAAGGAGTTCGAAAGCTGACAGTCATTTACAGAAAGCAACTCTTGGCGGGTGATATTTAGGTCTGCTAAATTGTATTTTGAAAGACGTACCAGAGTCATATACAAACGCTTACATTCATGCAGAGAAAGAAACTATGGGGTGATGTGTTGTTGGCATGCTAAACTTCAGTTTGGAAGGAGTTCGAGAGTGTTATATAGGATAGCTTACAGTCACCTAGAGAAAACAACACTCGGGACAGCTTTACAAGCATCTAAACACTAATTAGCAGCAATTGTGAGAGTCAAACATGGGAACGCTTACATTCACGGAGAGAACACAACGTTTGGGTGGTGGTTTGTAGGCATAATAACTGTAGTTCGGAAGAAGTAGGAGAGTCATATATATGAACGGTTACATTCACGCAGAGAAAGAAACTGTTGGGTGGTGTATGTACGCATGTTAATCTATACTTTGGAGGAAGTTCGAGAGTCATATCTGGGGAAAATTGCAGTCACTTAGAGAAAGCAACCATCGGGGGCCGTTTTGTAGATCTGCTAAATTCTATTTTGGAAGAAGAGTGAAATTCATATGTGGGAACGCTTATGTTCACTCAGAGAAATCAACGATGGGGCAGTGTTTCGTTGGCATGCTAAACTGTAGTTTGGAAGAAGTTCGCGAGTCTTATATAAGAAAGCTTACAGTCACCTAGAGAAAGTAACTCTCGGCAGATTGTTTCTAAGCGTGCTAAACTCTAATTTGCATCAATTGTGAGAGTCAAACATGGGAACGCTTACATTCACTCAGAGAACGCAACGTTTGGGTGGTGGTTTGTAAGCATTCTAAACTGTATTTTGGAGGAAGTAGGAGAGTCATATATACGAATGCTTACATTCACGCAGAGAAAGCAACTCTGTGATCGTATTTTGTTGGCATGCTAAACTGTGGTTTGGAAGAAGTTCGAGAGCCTTATATACGAAAGATTACAGTGACACAGAGAAAACAACTCTCTGTAGTTTGTTGGTAGGTCTACTAAACTGTAATTTGGATGAAGTGTGAGAACGCTTGCATTTCACTCAGAGAAAGAACTTTGTCGTGGTGGTTTGTAGGAATAACAACTGTAGTTCCAAGAAGTAGGAGAGTCATATATGAACGGTTACATTCACGCAGAGAAAGCAACTGTGGAGTGGCGTATGTAATCATCATAATCTGTAGTTTGGAGGAAGTTCGAGAGTCATATCTGGGGAAAATTAGAGTCATTTAGAGAAAGGAACAATCGGGGGCTGGTGTGTAGGTCTGCTAAATTCTATTTTGGAAAAAGAGTGAGAGTCATATATGGGAACGCTTATGTTGACTCAGAGAAATCAACGATGGGGCGCTGTATTGTTGGCATGCTAAACTGTAGTTTGGAAGAAGTTCGAGAGTCTTATATAGGAAAGTTTACAGTCACCTAGAGAAAGCAACTCACAGGAGGTGGTTTGTAAGCCGCTAAACTCTAATTTGGATGAAGTGAAAGAGGCATACATGGATACGCTTCATTCACTCAGAGAAAGGTAAATTGGGGTGCCGGTTTGTAGGTATACTAACTCCAGTTTGGAAGAAGTACTAGAATCATATATATGAACGCTTATATGGACGCAGAGAAAGCAACTATGGGGTGGTGTTTTGTAGGCCTGCTAAAATATAGTTTGGAAGAAGTTCGGAAGCAGACAGTCACTTAGAGAAAGCAACTCTTGGCGGTGGATTTTTAGGTCTGCTAAATTGTATTTTGAAAGAAGTACCAGAGTAATATATTCAAACGCTTACATTCATGCAGAGAAAGGAACTGTGGGGTGGTGTTTTCTAGGCGTGCTAAACTCTAGTTTGGACGAAGTTTGAGAATCACATATAAGAAAGGTTAGAGTCACTTAGAGAAAGCAAATCTCTGGGTGTGGAATGTAGGCGTGCTAAACTCTATTTTGGTTTAGATTGAGAGTCATATATGGAAAGGGATACATTCACTCAGAGAAAGCAACGATGGTGTGGTGGTTTGTAGGCATACTAAACTCTAGTTTGGAAGAAGTAGGAAAATGATATATGGGAACGCTTACATTCATGCAGAGAAAGCAATTATGGGGTGGCTTTTTTGTACCCATGCTAATCTCTAGTTTGGAAGAATTTATATAGGAAAGCGTACACTCATTTATAGAAACCAACTTTCGGGGGATGAAGGGTAGGCCTGCAAAACTCTACTTTGGAAGAAGTGGGAGAGTCATATTGGGGACCACGTACATTGACTCAGAGAAATCGAGGATGGGGTTGTGTTTTGTAGGCATACTAAACTCTAGTTTGGAGAAAGTACGAGAATCATATATAGGAACGCTTACATTCATGCAGAGAAAGCAACTATGGAGTGAGGTTTGTATGCCTACTAAACTATAGTTTGGAGGAAGTTTAGAATCTTATATAGCAAAGCTTACAGTCACCTAGAGAGAGCAACTCTTGGGAGATGATTTCAAAGCCTGATAATTTGCACCAACTCTTAAAGTCAAGTATGGGAAGGTTTACATCCACTCAGAACGCAAGGTTTGGGTTGCAGTTTGTGGCCTTAATTGTAGTTCGGAAGAAGTAGGAAAGTCATATATATGAACGGTTACATTCACGCAGACAAACCAGCTATGGAGTGATGTGTGTATGCCTACTAAACTATAGTTTGGAGGATGTTCGAGAGTCATATCTGGAAAGCTTACAGTCATTTAGAGAAAGAAACTCTCAGGGGGTGGTTCGTAGGCCTGCTAAACTCTATTTTCAAAGAAGTGTTAAAATCATATACAGGAACGCTTACATTCACTCAGAGAAAGCAACGTTGGGGTGGCCGTTTGTGAGCATACTAAACTCTACTTTGGAAGAGGTACAAGAGACATAAATACGAACGCTTACATTAACACAGAGAAAGCAAATACGGGGTGCTGTAGTGCAGGCATGCTAAACTATAGAATGGAAGAAGTTCGAAAGCTGACAGTCACTTAGAGAAAGCAACTCTTGGCGGGTGATTTTTTAAGTCTGCTAAATTGTATTTTGAAAGACGTGTCAGAGTCTTATATACAAATGCTTACATTCATGCGTAGAAAGAAACTATGGGGTGATGTGTTGTGGGGATGTTAAACTGCAGTTTGGAAGAAGTTCGAGAGTGTTATGTAGGATAGCTTACAGTCACCTAGAGAAAGCAACACTCAGGAGAGCTTTGCAAGCCTGCTAAACTCTAACAAGCAGCGATTGTGAGAGTCAAACATGGGAACGCTTACATTCACGGAGAGAACACAACGTTTGGGTGGTGGTTTGTAGGCATAATAACTGTAGTTCGGAAGAAGTAGGAGAGTCATATATGAACGGTTACATTCACGCAGAGAAAGCAACTGTTGGGTGGCGTATGTATGCATGCTAATCTGTAGTTTGGAGGAATTTAGAGAGTCATATCTGGGGAAAATTACAGTCACTTAGAGAAAGCAACCATCGAGGGCCATTTTGTAGATCTGCTAAATTCTATTTTGAAAGAAGAATGAGAGTCATATATGGGAACGCTTATGATCACGAAGAGAAATCAACTATGGGGCGGTGTTTTGTTGGCATGCTAAACTGTAGTTTGGAAGAAGTTCGCGAGTCTTACATAGGAAAGTTTACAGTCACCCAGAGAAAGCAACTCTCGGGAGATTGTTCCTAAGCATGCTAAATTCTAGATTGCATCAATTGTGAGAGTCAAACATGGGAACGCTTACATTCACTCAGAGAACGCAACGTTTGGGTGGTGGTTTGTAAGCATTCTAAACTGTATTTTGGAGGAAGTAGGAGAGTCATATATACGAATGCTTACATTCGCGCAGAGAAAGCAACTCTGTGATCGTATTTTGTTGGCATGCTAAACTGTGGTTTGGAAGAAGTTCGAGAGCCTTACATAGGAAAGATTACAGTGACACAGAGAAAAACAAATCTCTGTAGTTTGTTGGTAGGTCTGCTAAACTGTAATTTGGATGAAGTGTGAGAACGCTTGCATTCACTCACAGAAAGAACGTTGTCGTGATGGTTTGTAGGAATAAATGCTGTAGTTCAAAAGAAGTAGGAGAGTCATATATGAACGGTTACATTCACGCAGAGAAAGCAACTGTGGGGTGGCCTATGTAATCATCATAATCTAGTTTGGAGAAAGTTCGAGAGTCATATGTGGGAAAAATTAAAGTCACCTAGAGAATTGGAACCATCGGGTGTTGTGTAGGTCTGCTAAATTCTATTTTGGAAGAAGAGTGAGAGTCATATATGGGAACGCTTATGTTCACTCAGAGAAATCAACGATGGGGCGCTGTATTGTTGGCATGCTAAACTGTAGTTTGGAAGAAGTTCGAGAGTCTTATATAGGAAAGTTTACAGTCACCTAGAGAAAGCAACTCACAGGAGGTGGTTTGTGGGCCGCTAAACTCTAATTTGGATGAAGTGAAAGAGGCATACATGGATACGCTTCATTCACTCAGAGAAAGGTAAATTGGGGTGCCGGTTTGTAGGTATACTAACTTCAGTTTGGAAGAAGTATGAGAGTCATATATATGAACGATTATGTGGACGCAGAGAAAGCAACTATGGGGTGGTGTTTTGTAGGCATGATAAAATATAATTTGGAAGAAGTTCGAAAGCTGACAGTGACTTAGAGAAAGCAACTCTTGGCGGTTGATTTTGAGGTCTGCTAAATTGTATTTTGATAGAAGTACAAGAGTCATATATAAAATCGCTTATATTTATGCTGAGAAAGAAACTATGTGGTGATGTTTTGTTGGCGTGCTGAAATGTAGTTTCGAAGAAGTTCGACAGTCTTTTATAGGAAAGCTTACAGTCCCCCAGAGGAAGCAACTTTCGAGAGATAGTTTGTAAGCCTGCTAAACTCTACTTTGCATCATTTGGAACAGTCATACTTGGGAACGCTAACATTCTCTCAGAGAACGCAACGTTTGGTTGGTTGTTTGTAAGCATACTAAACTGTATTTTGGAAGAAGTAGCAGAGTCATATATATGAGTGCTTACATTCACGCAGAGAGGGCAACTATGGGGTGGTGTTTTGTAGGCATGCAAATCTCTAGTTGCGAAGAAGTTAAGAGTAATAGGAAAGCTTACAGTCTCACAGAGAAAGCAACCCTTGGGGGCCGGTTTGTAGTTCTGCCAAATTCTATTTTGGATGAAGTGTGAATCATAAATGGGAACGCTAACATTCACTCAGAGAAAGCAAGGTTGCGGTGGTGATTTTTAGTCACACTAAACTGGAGTTTGGAGGAAGTACGAGAATAAAAGAATGCTTACATTCACTCAGAAAAAGCAACGTTGGGGAGGTGGTTGGTAGGTGTACTATACTTTGGAAGAAGTACGAGCGTGATGCATAGGAACGCTTACATTCACGCAAACTATGGGGTGGCCTTTTGTTGGCATGCTAAACTATGTCCCAAAGTCATATATAGGAAAGCTTATAGTGAGAGAAAGCAACTCTCGGGCGGTGTTTTGTAGGTCCGGCAAATTGCATTTTGAAAGCAGTCCGAGATTCATATAAGGGAAGGCCTATATCCACTCAGAGAAAGCAATGTTAGGCTGGTTGTTTGTAGGCATACTAAACTTTATTTTGGAACTCGTATGTATGACTCTCACACTTGATCCAAATTAGAGTTCACCAGGCCTATAAACCACATCCTGAGAGTTGCTTTCTCTAGGTGAATGTAAGCTTTCCTATGTAAAACTCTCGAACTTCTTCCAAACTAAAGTTTAGCATGCCAACAATACACCACCGCATCGTTGCTTTCTCTGAGTGAACATAAGCATTTCCTTATATGAATCACTTTTTCCAAAATAGAATTTAGCAGACCTACAAACCAGTCCCCGATGGTTGATTTAGCTATGTGACTGTAATTTTCCCCAGATATGACTCTCAAACTTCCTCCAAAGTATAGATTAACATGCGTACATACACCACCCAACAGTTTCTTTCTCTGCGTGAATGTAACTGTTCATATATATGACTCTCCTACTTCTTCCGACCTACAGTTATTATGCCTACAAACCACCACCCAAACGTTGTGTTCTCTCCGTGAATGTAAGCTTTCCCATATTTGACTCTCACAATTGCTGCTAATTAGTGTTTAGAGGCTTGCAAAGCTGTCCCGAGTGTTGTTTTCTCTAGGTGACTGTAGCTATCCTATATAACACTCTGGAAGTCCTTTCAAACTGCAGTTTAGCATGCCAACAACACATCACCCCATAGTTTCTTTCTCTGCATAAATGTAAGCGTTTGTGTATATAACTCTTGTACGTCTTTCAAAATACAATTTAGCAGACCTAAAAATCACCCGCCAAGAGTTGCTTTCTCTAAGTGACTGTCAGCTTTCGAACTTCTTCCAATCTATAGTTTAGCATGCCTGCACTACAGCACCCCGTATTTGCTTTCTCTGTGTTAATGTAAGCGTTCCTATGTATGTCTCTCGTACCTCTTCCAAAGTAGAGTTTAGTATGCTCAAAAACGGCCACTCCAACGTTGCTTTCTCTGAGTGAATGTAAGCGTTCCTGTATATGATTCGAACACTTCATTGAAAATAGAGTTTAGCAGGCCTACGAACCACCCGCAGAGAGTTGCTTTCTGTAAATGACTGTAAGCTTTCCAGATATGACTCTCGAACATCCTCCAATCTATCGTTTAGTAGGCATACAAACATCACTCCATAGTTGCTTTCTCTGCATGAATGTAAGCGTTCCTATAAATGATTCTCGTCCTTCTTCCAAACTAGAGTTTAGTATGCCTACAAACCACAACCCCATCGTTGATTTCTCTGAGTGAATATACCCAGTCCCCCATATGACTCTCCCCCTTCTTCCAAAGTAGAGTTTTGCAGGCCTACAAATCATCCCCCGAAAGTTGGTTTCTATAAATCACGGTACGCTTTCCTATATATTACTCTTTAACTTCTTGCAAAATAGAGATTAGCATGGCTACAAAAAAGCCACCCCATAATTGCTTTCTCTGCATGAATGTAAGCGTTCCCATATATCATTCTCCTACTTCTTCCAAACTAGAGTTCAGTATGCCTACAAACGACCACACCATCGTTGCTTTCTCTGAGTGAATGTAAGCCTTCCCATATATGACTCTCACTCTGAAACCAAAATAGAGTTTGGCACACCTACATTCCACACCCAGAGATTTGCTTTAAGCGACTCTAAGCTTTCTTATATGTGATTGTCAAACTTCGTCCAAACTAGAGTTTAGCATGCCTAGAAACCACCCCACAGTTGCTTTCTCTGCATGAATGTAAGCGTTCATATACATGACTCTCGTACTTCCTCCAAAATACAGTTTAGAATGCCTACAAACCACCACCCAAACGTTGCGTTCTCTGAATGAATGAAAGCATTCCCATGTTTGACTCTCACAATTGATGCAAAGTAGAGTTTAGCAGGCCAAGAAAGGCTCTCCCGAGAGTTACTTTCTCTAGGTGACTGTAAGCTTTCCTAAATAAGACTCTCCAACTTCTTCCAAACTACAGGTTAACATGCCCACAAAACATCACCCCATGGTTTTTTCTTTGCATGAATGTAAGCATTAGTATATATGACTCTGGTACTTCTTTCAAAATACAATTTAGCAGACCTAAAAATCACCCACCAAGAGTTGCTTTCTCTAAATGACTGTTCAGGTTTGGAACTTCTTCCAAACTATAGCATGCTTACAAAACACCACCACGTAGTTGCTTTCTCTGTGTGAATGTAAGCCTTCCCAAATATCATTCTCGTACTTCTTCCAAACTATTTAGTATGCCTACAAAAACCACCCCAGTGTTGTTTCTCTGAGGGAATGTAAGCGGTCCCATGTTTGACTCTCACACTTCATCCAAATTAGAGTTTAGCATGTGTACAAAAAAATCTCCCGAGAGTTGCTTTCCCTAGGTGACGGTAATCTTTCCTGTATAAGGTTCTCCAACTTCTTCCAAACTACAGTTTAGCATGCCTACAAAACCTGACGCCATAAGTGCTTTCTCTGTGTGAATGTAAGTGTTCCTATATAGGACTCTCGTACTTCTTCCAAACTACAGTTCAGTATGCCCTACAAACCACCACCCAAACGTTGTTTTCTCTGAGTGAATGTAAGCGTTCCCATATATGACTCTCACACTTCAACCAAAATAACTCTATTTCAACCAAAATAACTCTACATTCCACACCCAGAGAGTTGCTTTCTCTACGTGACTGTAAATTTTCCTATATATGACTCTCAAACTTCGTCCAAACTAGAGTTTTGCAAGCCTACAAAACACCACCCCATAGTTGCATTCGGTGCCGGAATGTGAGCGGTTCTACATGTGATTCTCTTGCTTCTTCTAGGAACCACAACCACAACGTTGCTTTCACTGAGTTCCCATATATTATTCTAACACTTCATTGAAAATAGAGTTTAGCAGGCCTACGAAACACCCCTGAGGGTTGCTTTCTCTAAGTGACTGTAAGCTTCCCAGATATGGCTCTCGAACTTCCTCCAAACTATATTTTAGTAGGCATACAAACATCACTCCATAGTTGCTTTCTCTGCGTGAAGGTAAGCGTTCCTATATACGATTCTCGTACTTCTTCCAAACTAGAGTTGACTATGCCTACAAATCACAATCCCATCGTTGATTTCTCTGAGTGAATGCACGCGGTCCCCAATATGACTCTCTCCCACTTCCAAACTGGAGTTTTGCAGGTGTACAAAACATCCCCCGAGAGTTGGTTTCTATGACTGTACCCTTTCCTATATATTACTCCTTAACTTCTTCCAAACTAGAGATTAGCATGGCTACAAAAACGCCACCCCATAATTGCTTTCTCTACGCGAATGTAAGCGTTCCCATATATCATTCTCCTACTTCTTCCAAACTAAAGTTTAGTATGCCTACAAACCACCACGCCGTCGTTGCTTTCTCTGAGGGAATGTAAGCCTTCCCATATATGACTCTCACTCTTAAACCAAAATAGAGTTTAGCAGGCCTACATTCCACACCCAGAGATTTGCTTTCTCTAAGTGACTCTAAGCTTTCTTATATGTGATTCTCAAACTTCGTCCAAACTAGAGTTTAGCATGCCTATAAAACACCACCCCATAGTTACTTTCAGTGCGTCAAAATGTATGTGCTCTGCTCGTGGATCGGAAGAATCAACATTGTTAAAATGTCTATACTACCCAAAGTGATCTAGAGATTCAATGCAATCCCTATTAAATTACCAACATCATTCTTTACAGACATAGAGAAAATAATTATACACTTTGTATGGAATCAAAGAAGACCCCGTATAGAAAAAGCAATTTTAAGCAACAAAAACAAAATGGGAGGTATTAATTTGCCAGACCTCAAACTATACTACAAGGCCGTGGTTCTTAAAACAGCCTGGTATTGGCACAAGTGCAGGGACACAGACCAGTGGAACACAACAGAAAATCCAAATATAGAACCATCCTCATATAGTCACCTAATTTTTGACAAAGCGGGAAAGAATATACTCTGGGGACAAGAATCCCTATTCAACAAATGGTGCTGGGAGAATTGGTTAGCCACTTGTAAAAGACTGAAACAGGACCCACAGCTTTCACCTCTCACAAAAATCAAATCACGGTGGATAACAGACTTAAACCTTAGGCGTGATACAATCAGAATTCTAGAAGAAAATGTAGGAAAGACTCTTACAGACATTGGCCTAGGCAAAGAATTTATGAAGAAGACCCCCAAGGCAATCACCTCAGCAACAAAAATAAATGAATGGGACATGATTAAACTAAAAAGCTTCTGCACAGCCAAAGAAACAGTCCAGAGAATAAACAGATCACCTACAGAATGGGAAAAAATTTTTGCATACTACACATCAGATAAAGGACTGATAACAAGAATCTATTTAGAACTCAGGAAAATCAGCAAGAAAAAATCAAGCAACCCTATCAAAAAGTGGGCAAAGGACATGAATAGAAATTTTTCAAAAGAAGATATAAAAATGGCTAACAAACATATGAAAAAGTGTTCAACATCTCTAATCATCAGGGAAATGCAAATCAAAACCACAATGAGATATCACTTAACCCCAGTGAGAATGGCCTTTATCAAAAAAACCCAAAACAACACATGTTGGCGTGGGTGTGGAGAGACAGCAACACTAATACACTGCTGGTGGGACTGCAAACTAGTGCAACCCCTGTGGAAATCATTATGGAGGTATCTTAAACAGATTCAAGTAGATCTGCCATTTGACCCAGCAATCCCATTACTGGGCATATACCCAAAGGAAAAAAGGTCATTCTGTAACAAAGGCACGTGTACCCAAATGTTTATAGCAGCACAATTCACAATAGCAAAGATGTGGAAACAACCCAAATGCCCATCAATACATGATTGGATTAGTAAACTGTGGTATATGTATACCATGGAATATTACTCAGCTATAAGGAATGATGAAGATACGACATCTCTATGGTTCTCCTGGAGAGAGTTGGAACCCATTATATTAAGTGAAGTATCCCAAGAATGGAAAAACAAGCATCACATGTACTCACCAGAAAATTGGTTTCCCTGATCATCACCTAAACACAAATCTGGGAATGACATCAATTGGACATCAGACTGAGGTGGGGGGTGGGGGAGGGGATGGGGGTATGCCTACACAATGAGTGCATTGCACACCGTTTGGGGAGTGGTAACACTTGAAGGTGCTGACTCGGGAAAGGGGGGGTGGGGAAAAAAATATGAAACTATTGTTTTTAACTTGCACTGTTCACTTAATAATTTATCATGAATATTTCCCATATCATTTCATATCATTGTACAAGAAATAATGTATACATTATGAGGACATACTGTATCTAACAAGATATACTGTTAGACTCTTTGATTCTGTAAAATTAAATTGAAAAAAAAATAAATAAATAAATAAAAAAAAATGTATGTGCTCCTATATGTGATTCTCGTGCTTCTTCCAAACTGCAGTTTAGTAAGCCTACAAACAACCCCATCGTTGCTTTCTCTGAGTGAATGTAAGCGTTCTCATATATGACTCTCACACTTCAACCAAAACAGGGTTTTGCAGGCCTACAAACCACCCGCCAAGACTTGCTTTTTCAAAGTGGCTGTTACCTTTCCTATATAGGACTCTGGAACTTCTCCCAAGCTAGACTTTAACATGTCTACCTGACACTACTCCGTAGTTGCTCTCGCTGTGTGAATGTAAGCGTTCCTATATATGAGTCTTGTACCTCTTCTTAACTAACATCTGGCATGCCAAAATAACACTCCCCCATAGTTGCTTTCTTTGAGTCAATGTAAACATTCCTATATATGTCTCTCGCACTTCTTCCAAACTAGAGTTGAATAAGTCTACAAACCAATCCCCGACAGCTGTTTTCTCTGAACGAATTTAAGCGTTCCTATATATGACTATGGCACTTCCTCCAAACTAGAGTTTAGAAAGCCTACACTCCACCCCTGTTCTTTGCTTTCTCTAAGTTACTGTATGCTTTCCTATACATGGCTCTCGAAATTTTCCAAACTAGAGTTAGCATGCCTACTATACACCTACACATAATTGCTTTGTCTGAGTGAATATAAGCCTTCCTATATATGACTGTCGCACTTTTTCCAAATTAGAGTGTAGCCAGCCTGGAAAGCACCCCTTATAGTTGCTTTCATTGAGTGAATGTTAACATTCCTATGTATGACTCTCGCAACTTTTCCAATCTAAGATTTTAGCAATGCTACAAATCCCCCGCCGAGAGTTCCTATACATAACTGTCCTCTTTTTCCAAGCTAGAGTTTAGGAAGCCTAGAATCCGTCCCCCCGTAGACGCTTTATGTGAACGTAAGCGTTCTATATATGACTCTCGCCTTCCTCCAAACTAGAGCTTAGCAAGCCTACAAACCAACTCCCTATAATTGCTTTCTCTGAATGAATGATATCGTTCCTATATAAGACTCTCGAACTTCTTCCAAACCAGAGTTTAACAAGCCAAAAAAGCACCCCCCATAGATGCTTCCTCTAACTCAAAGCTAATATTCCTATATATGATTCAGCTTCTTCATCCAAACTAGAGTAAGGCAAGCCTACAAATCACACATCAATAGTTGCTTTCTATAAGTAAATGTAAGCATCCCTATATATGACTATAGCAATTCTTCCAAACTGGAGTTTAGCAAGCCTACAGACCCCAGGACTCCACTCCATAGTACCCTGGGCATTGGCGCCTGCCTGTCATGCAGGACATAGGGGCGGACGCTCATCTCAGACACGGCATTGGTGGATTGTAGGCTTTTTTAAGTTTTTGAATTGAAGAACTCTGAGAATTGGAATTCGGTTTAGGGTAAGGTTAGGTGTTAGGGACTAGGATTAGATTTAGGGGTTAGGGTTTTAGGTTAGAATTAGGGTTAGGATTACTGTTAGGGTTAGAGAATAGGATTATGTTTAGTGGTTGGGTTTAGGTTTAGGGTGAGAAGCAAAAGTAAGGGTCAGGGATTAGGGTTACTGTTAGGAGTTAGATTCAGGGCTTACGAAGGGTTTGGTTTAGTGATAGGGTTAGGGCTTACGTTTAACGGTGTGTGTTAGGGCACGGGCCCCGTCTAATGTACGGGGCACTGTGGGTGTGGAGCAAGGCTGCGTCCCCACTTCATCGTACCCTGGGTGTTGGGCTTCAACTGTCACGCAGGACAAAGGCAGAGGCTCATGAAACGCATGGTTAGGATTAAGGTTTAAGGTTAGGGTCAAGGTTGAGGGTTAGGGTGAGGGTTAACAGTTAGAGTTAGGGTAAGGGGGTTAGGGATAGGGTTAGGGTTAAGGGTTAGGTTTATGGTTCAGGTTTAAGGTTAGCATTAGAGGGTAGGGTTAGTGTAACTGTAGGTCAGTGTTGCGGTTAGATCTCTAGGCATTAGGGTAAAGGTCAGGGTTAGGGTTAAGAGTTAGGGTTAAGTTTAATGGTTAAGGATTGGGATTAGGGTTGAGGGTTAGGGTTAAGATTATGGGTAATGACTCAGGATCAAAGGTTAGGGTTATTTTTAGGCGTAGGGTTAGCGTAAGGGGTTAGGGTTAGTGTTAGTGTTGTTGGTAGGGTTAAGGTTAGGGTTGGCGTTTCAGAATTAGGGATTAGGTGTTATGGTTATGGCTAGGAGTTAGCGTTAGATTTACGGTATAGGTCTTGTTCTCAGGGTGTCATGCATTAACGTTAAGATAAGGGGTTAAAGTTAGGGTTACGGTGAGCTTTACCTGTTAAGGTGAGCAGTAGGATCAGGGTTAGGTGTTATGTTCTGGGTTAGGGTTATGGGTGAGGGGTAGGGTTTATCCTTAGGGCACGGGCCCTGTATGCACTAGGAGGCGAAGTTAGGGGTCTGTGATGGTCGCTGGGAACCCACTCTATCGCACGCAGTGTATGGGCCTCTGGGTTTCATGCAGGACACTGTGGCAGAGCCGGCTTTCATGCATGGCTTAGTAGGATTGTAGGCTTTCAAAACTCTGAGAAAGCAAGAAGTCTGAGAATTAGATTTCGGGTTAGGATTACGGCACGGTTTAGGGATGAAGATTAGTGGTTAGGGTGAGGGCTTAGGGTTAGGGGTTAGGGTTAGGGTTAGGGTTGCTGGTAGGGTGAAGGTTAGGTTTGACGTTTTAGAATTAGGGATGAGGTGTTACGGTTATGACTATGGTTTAGGATTAGAATTACGGGATAGGGCTTCTTCTCAAGGTGTTATGCATTCACGTTAAGTTAAGGGGCTAAGTTAGGGTTACGGGGAGGTTTATGTTTTAAGGTGAGCAATAGGATCAGGGTTAGGTGTTATGTTCAGGGTGAGGGTTATCTGTTAGGGGTAGTGTTTATACTTAGCGTACGGGCCCTGTCTGCACTGGGCGGGGGGCGGGGGTTAGGGGGATGGGATTGTCCCCGGGAACACACTCTATCGTATGCTGGGTATGGGCTCCTGGGTTTCATGCAGGACACAGTGGCAGAACCCCCTTTTACTCATGGCATGGGAGGATTGTAGGCTTTCTAAACTCTGAGAAAGCAAGAACTCTGAGAATTAGATTTAGGGGTAGGATTCTGGTAATGTTTAGGGATGAAGATTAGTGTCAGGGTGGGGTCTTGGGTTAGGGGTTGGGGTTAAAGGTTAGTGTTAGGTTTAACAGTTACAGTTAGGTTTACGGTTAAGTCTCAGGGTTCGGGTTAAGGTTTGGGTTTAGCGTTTGGCACAGGGGTAGGCTTCAGTGTTAGCTTCATGGTTAAAGATTAGGAGTAGGGTTAGTGTGAGGGTTAAGGGTAAGGGTCAAGATTAAGGGTTCAGGTTGGGGTTAGGCTTAGGTTTAGGGTTAGGGGTCAAGGGTCAGGTTTAGGGTTAAGTGTTGGGCTTAGGGTTGGGGTTTAGTGTTAAGTTTATCGTTAAGGATTAGGGTTAGGGTCAGGGTTAAATGCTTGGGTGCGGGTAATGGTTAGGGTCAGGGTTAAGGTTTATGGATAGGGTTAGTGTTAAGGGTTTACAGGTAGGTTTAGGGTTCAGGGTTAGAGTTAGCATTAGGGCTTAAGGTTAGGATTAGGTGGTAGGTTAGATTTTAGGGTTAGATCTAGGCGTTAGAGTAAGGGTTAAGAGATAGGGTTAGGTTTAATGCTTAGGATTAGGGTTAGGGTTTGGGGTTAAAGTAAGTGTTAGGGGTTAGGTTTAAGGATCAAAGGTTAGTGTTATTTTTAGCTGTAGTGTTAGGGTTAGGGATAAGGGAAAAGGTTGGCGTGAGGGTTTTCCTTACTGTTAGGGTTAAGGGTCAGGCTTAGATTAAAGGTTAAGGTTAGGGTCAGCGTTAAGGGTTAGGGTGAGGGTTAACGGTTACGGTAAAGGTTAAGCGTTAGTGTTAGGGATTAGCGATTAGGGTTTTTGGTAAGTGTTAGGGTTAGGAGTTAGTGTTTTATGAAGGGGTATGGTTAGAATTAGGATTGGGGTTAGTGTTAGGGTTAGGTTTAGGAGTTAGGTTTAGGGTAAAAGGATAGGATTAGCGTTAAGGGTTGGGCTCAGGTTTAGGGTTAAAGTTTAGTGTTAGGGTTAATGTTTAGTGTTATGCTCCAGTTTAAGTGTTAGGGTGAGGGTTAACGGTTAGGATTAGGCTTAGAGGTTGGGGATATAGTGAGGGTTCAGTGTTAGGGTTAGGTTTAGGGTTCAGGGTTAAGGTTAGCTGTAGGGGTTATGGTTAGGGTTAGGTGTTAGGTTAGTGTCAGGGTTAGGTCTAGTCGTGAGGGTAAGGTTTAGGGTTAGCTTTAAGAGCTAGGGTTAGGTTGAATGGATAGGATTAGGATTAGGGTTAAGGGTTAGGGTAAGGCTTAGGGGTTAGGGTGAAGGGTTAAGGGTTTTTGTTAGGCATAGCGTTGGGGTTAGAAGTAAGGGTTACTGTCAGTGTTAGGGTTGTAGGCAGGGTTACGGTTAGAGTTAGCGGTTTAGAATTAGGGTTAGGGATTAGGTGTTACAGTGACGACTAGGAGATAGGGTTAGAATTATGGGATAGGGGTTGTTCTCAGGGAATGGGTTATGCACTAACGTTAGGATAAGAGGTTAAAGTTAGGCACACGGTGAGGTTTACGTGTTAAGGGGAGAAATAGGAAGAGGGTTAGGTGTTATGTTCACGGTGAGGGATATCTGTTACAGGTATTGTTTATGCTTAGCGCACGGGCCCTGTCTGCCTTAGGCGGGGGTGGGGGGAGGTTAGGGGACTGGGATTGTCACCAGGATCCCACTGTATCATACTCTGGGTATGGGCCCGTGGGTTTCATGCAGGACATAGTGGTAGAGCCTCCTTTCACGCATGGCATGGGAAGATTGCAGGCTTTCTAAACTCTAAGAAAGCAAGAAGTCTGAGAATTAGATTTAGGGTTAGGATTATGGTTAGGGTTAAGGATGAAGTTTAGTGTTAGGGTGAGGGCTTAGGGTTAGGGATTAGGGTTAGGGTTAAAGGTTACTCTTAGGTTTAACGGTTACAGTTCGGTTTAGGGTTGAGGTTTACGGTTAGGGTTAAGATGAGGGGTTAGGGTTTGGTAAAGGGTTAGGGTTAGGTACAGGGTTAGGGTTAAGTGTTAGGTTTACGGTTGAAGATTAGGATTAGGGTTAGGATTAAAGGTTAGCGTGAGAGTTAACGGTTAGGGTTAAGGTTAAGTGTTAGGGTTAGGGTTTAGGTTTAGGGTTAAGGGTTAGGGTTAGCTTTAGGGTTCGAGTTATGTGTTAGGGTTTGTGTTAGAGGTTAGGGTTAGGTTTACTGGTCACGGTTAGGGTTACGTTTAGGGGTTAGCATTAGGGTTAAGGATTAGGTTTAGGGTAAGGGTTTAGTGTTAGTGTTGGGCTTTAGGCTCGGAGCTTAGGTTCAGGGTCAGGGGTTAGGGTTGGTGGTAGGGCTTAGATTTATCGGTCAGTTTAAGGGCACAGGACCTGGTTAATCTACGGTGAGAGGGGTGCGGTCGGAGTCATCACGAAAGCACAACATCATTCCCTGGGCCCTGGGACAAGACCTACATGCAGGACTCAGGCGGAGCCTCATCTCACACATGGCATGGCTGTATTGTAGGCTTGCTTCACTTGGGAATGGAAGTAGTGTGAGAATTAGGGTTAGGGTTGGGGTTAGGGGTTTCGAGTTAGGGGTTAGGCTTGGAGTCAGGGTTAGGTGCTAGGGATTAGTGGTTACGGTTAGAGTTAGTGTTACGGGTTAGGTGTTAACTCTGGTTTAGGGGGCCAGGGTAAGGTTTAGGTTTGGAGTTAGCGTTAGGGTTAGGCGTTAGGGTTAAGGGATAGGGTTAGGGTTAAGGGTTAGGCTTAGGGTAAGGGTTCAGGTTTAGGGTTAGGGTCAGGGTTAAGGGTTAGGGTGAGGGTTAACAGTTAGGGATAGGGTTATGGGGTTAGGGATAGGATTAGGGTTAAGGGTTAGGTTTATGGTTCAGGTTTAAGGTTAACATTAGGGGGTTAGGGTTAGTGTTAACTGTAAGTCAGTGTTAGGGTTAGATCTCTAGGCATTAAGGTAAAGGTTAGGTTTAAGGTTAAGTGTTAGGGTTATGTTTAATGGTTAGGCTTGGGATTAGGGTTAAGTGTTAGGGTTAAGGTTAGGGGTTATGACTAAGGATCAACGGTTAGGGTTATTTTTATGCGTAGGGTTAGGGTAAGGTGTTAGGGTTAGTGTTAGTGTTGTTGGTAGGGTTAAGGTTAGGGTTGGCGTTTCAGAATTCGGGATCAGGTGTTATGGTTATGGCTAGGAGTTAGCGTTAGAATTACAGTATAGTGCTTTTTCTCAGGGTGTCATGCATTAACGTTAAGATAAGGTGTTAAAGTTAGGGTTATGGTGAGCTTTACCTCTTAAGGTGAGCAGTATGATCAGGGTTAGGTGTTATGTTCTGGGTTAGTCTTATGGGTGAGGGGTAGGGTTTATGCTCTGGGCACGGGCCCTGTATGCACTAGGAGGCAAAGATAAGGGTCTGTGATGGTCGCTGGTAACCTACTCTATCGTATGCAGTGTATGGGCCTCTGGTTTCCTGCAGGACACTGTCGCAGAGCGGGCTTTCATGCATGGCTTAGTAGGATTGTAGGCTTTCAAAACTCTGAGAAAGCAAGAAGTCTGAGAATTAGATTTCGGGTTAGGATTACGGCACGGTTTAGGGATGAAGATTAGTGTTAGGGTGAGGGCTTAGGGTTAAGGGTTAGGGTTAGGGTTAGGGTTGATGGTAGGTTGAAGTTTAGGGTTGGCCCTTTAGAATATGGATGAGGTGTTATGGTTATGGCTAGGGGTTAGGTTTAGAATTATGGGATAGGGCTTCTTCTTTGGGTGCTATGCATTAACGTTAACATAAGGGGATAAATTAGTGTTATGGTTAGGTTTATGTTTTAAGGTGAGCAACAGGATCAGGGTTAGGTTTTATGTTTGGAGTTAGGGTTATCTGTTAGGGATAGTGTTTTTGCTTAGCGCACGGGCCCTGTCTTCACCAGGAGGGGGGGGTTAGGGACTAGGATTGCCACTGGGAACCTGCTCTATCATGCACTAGTTATGGGCCCCTGGGTTTCTTGCAGGACACAGTGGCAGAGCCTCCTTTTACTCATGACATGGGAGAATTGTAGGCTTTCTAAACTCTGAGAAAGCAAGAAGTCTGAGAATTAGATTTAGGGGTAGGTTTATGGTAATGTTTAGGGATGAAGGTTAGTGTTAGGGTGCGTTCTGAAGGTCAGTGGTTAGGGTTAAAGGTTAGTGTTAGGTTTATCTGTTACAGTCAGGTTTATGGTTATGTTTTAGGGTTAGGGTTAAGGTTAAGGTTTAGCGTTTGGTACAGTGTTAGGCTTAAGTTTTAGCTTTAGGGTTAAAGATTAGGATTAGGGTTAGGGTTAAGGGCTAGTGTGAGGGTTAATGATAAGGATCAAGACTAAGGGCTAGGGTTTTTGTTAGTGTTAGGAATAAGTCTTCGTGTAGGCTTTAGGGTTAGCGTTAAGTGTTATGGTTAGGGTTAGGTTTAGGGTTCATGGTTAGTGTTATGTTTAGGGGTTAGTGTTAGGGTTAGGGATTAGGTTTAGGGTAAGGTTTTAGAGTTCGTGTTCAGCGTTACGGTCGGAGCTTATGTTTACGGTTAGGGGTTAGTGTTAGTGTTAGGGCTGAGATTTAGCTTTTAGTTTAAGGGCACAGGACCTGTTTTATCTACGGTGAGAAGGGTGCTGTCGGAGTCTCCACGAAAGCACAAAATCATTCCCTGATCCTTGGGAAAGGACCTACATGCAGGACTCAGGTGGAGCCTCATCTCACGCATAGTATAGCTGTATTGTAGGCTTGCTTCACTCTGAGAATGGAAGTAGTGTGAGAATCAGGGTTAGGGTTTGGGTTAGGGGTTTGGAGTTTGGGATTATGGTTCGAGTCAGGGTTAGGTCCTAGGGATTAGGAGTTAGGGTTAGTGTTAGGGATAGGGGTTAGTTGTTGGGTTTGGGTTAGGGTGCTAGGGTTAGGTTTAGGGTTGGGGTTAATATTAGGGTTAGCGTTTAGGGTTAAAGGATAGGATTATGGTTAAGGGTTTGGCTTAGGGTTAGGGTTAAGGGTTAGTGTTAAGGTTTAGGGTTAAGTTCAGGGTTACGTGTTAGGGTGAGGGTTAACAGTTAGGGTTATGGTTAGGGTCTTAGGGGTAGGGTTAGGGTTAGAGTTAGGGGTTAGGATTAAGGGTGAAGTGTTAGGGTTATTTTTAGGCATAGTTTTAAAGTTAGGGGCTAGGGTAATGTTTGGTTTGATGGTAGGTTTAAGGTTAGGGTTAGCAGTTTAGAATTCGCATTAGGGATTAGGTGTTATGGTTATGGCTTGGAGTTAGGGTTAGAATTCAGAGATAGGAGTTGTTCTCAGGGTAAGTGTTATGCATTAACGTTATGATAAGGGGTTAAATTTAGGGTTATGGTGAGATTTACATTTTAAGGTGAGCAATGGGATCAGGGTCAGGTGTTATGTTCAGGGTTATGGTTAGGGGTGAGGGGTAGGGTTTATCCTTACGACTCGGGCCCTGTCTGCACTAGGCAGGGGGGGAGGGGTTTGGGGTTGCGATTGTCATCGGGAACCCACTCTAGTGTATGCTGAGTATGGGCACTGGGGTTTCCGGCAGGACACAGTGGTAGAGCCTCCTTTTATTCATGGCATGGGAGGATTGTAGGCTTTCTAACGCTGAGAAAGCAAGAAGTCTGATAATTAGATTTAGGGTTAGGATTATAGTTAGGGTTAGGAATGAGGTTAGTGCTAGGGTGAGGGATTAGGGCTAGGGATTATGGGTAGAGTAAAGGTTAAATGTTAGAGTTAGGTTTAACGGTTACAGTTAGGTTTAGGGTTACGTTTTAGGGTGAGGGTTATGGTTAGGGGTTAGGGTTTGGTACAGGGTTAGGGTTAAGTGTTAGGTTTAGGGTTAAAGATTAGAATTCGGATTAGGGTTGACGGTTAGTGTGAGTGTTAACGGTTAGGTTTGTGTTTAAGGGTTAGGGTTAGGGTTTAGGGCTAGTGTTAAGCGTTCGTGTTAGATTTAGGGTTAGAGTAAAGTGTTATGGTTAGGGTTATGGGTTAGCATTAGGGTTAAAGGTTAAGGGTTAGGTTTATTTTCAGGCACAGGGTTAGGATTAGGTGTTAGGGTTAGTGTTACCATTAAGGTTTTTTGTAGGCTTAAGGTTAGGTTTAGCAGTTTAGAATTAGGGTTAGGGATTAGGTGTTATGGTTATGGTAAGGAGTTAGGGTTAGAATTATGGCATAGGGGTTGGTCTCAGGGTCAGTTTTATGCTTAAAGTTAGGGTAAGCGGTTAAAGTTAGTGTTACGGTGAGCTTTACGTGTTAAGGTGAGCAATAGGATCAGGGTTAGGTTTTATGTTCAGGGTTAGGGTTATGGGTGAGGGGTAGAGTTTATACTTAGGGTTAGGGTTAGGGTTAGCGTTTAGGCTTAAGGATCAAGGGTTAGGGTTAGGGTTAGTGTTAGGGCTGTTGGTAGGGTTAAATTTAGGGTTAGCAGCTTACAATTAGGTATTAGGTTTTACAGTTATGAATAAGAGTTAGGGTTAGAATTATGGGATAGGTGTTGTCCTCAGGGTAAGTATTATTCATTAACGTTAGGATAAGGGGTTAGGGTTAGGGTTATGGTGAGTTTTACATGTTAAGGTGAGCAATAGGATCAGGGTCAGATGTTATGATCAGGGTTATGGTTATGGGTTAGGGGCAGTGTTTATGCTTAGGGCACAGGCCCTGTCTTCACTAGGTGGGGGGGCTCGGAGGCTGGGATTGTCACCAGGAACCCACTCTATCGTATGCTGGGTATGGGCCTCTGGGTTTCATGCAGGGCACAGTGGCAGAGCCTCCTTTCATGCATGGCATGGGAGGATTGTAGGCTTTCTAAACTCTGAGAAAGCAAGAAGTCTGAGAATTAGATTTAGGGTTAGGATTACGGTTAGGGTTAGGGATGAAGTTTAGTGTTAGGGAGAGGGCTTAGTGTTAGGGATTAGGGTTTGGTACAGGGTTAGGGTTAAGTGTTCGGCTTAGGGGTAAAGATTAGGATTAGTGTTAGGTTTAAGGGTTAGCTGAGGGTTAACGGTTAGGGTTAAGGTGAAGGGTTAGGGTTAGGGTTTAGGGTTAGGATTAGGGGTTCGTGTTAGGTTTAGGGTTACACTTAAGTGTTAGGGTTTAGGTTCAGGTTTAGGGTTCATGGTTAAGGTTATGTTTAGGGGTTAGGTTTTGGGGTTAGGTTTGGTGTAAGGGTATAGTGTTAGTGAAGGGAGTTTGGGTCAGGGTTTCTGTTTAGGGTAGGGGTTAGTGTTAGGACTTAGATTTAGCGATTAGTTTAAGGTCAGAGGACCTGTTTAATCTATGGTGAGAAGGGTGTGGAATCGGTCGCTGAGACACCACAGCATTGTACCCTGGGCCTTGGGCTCAGACCTACATGCAGGAATCAGGGGGAGCCTGTTCTCATGCATGGCATGGTTGTATTGTAGGCTTGGTTAACTCTTAGAATGGAAGAAGTGTGAGAATTAGGGTTATGGTTAGGGTTAGGGATTTGGGTTTAGGAGAGAGTGTTCAAATGAGGGTTAGGGGTTAGGCATTAGGGGTTAGGGTTAGTGTTAGGGTTAGGTGTTGGGGTGAGGGTTGGGTTAGGGGCTAGGGTTAGGTTTAGGGTTGGGGTTAGTGTTAGCGTTCGAGTTAGGGATTAGAGTTAGGGTTAAGGGATAGGATTAGGGTTAAGAGTTTGGCTTAGGGTTCAGGTTAAGGGTTAGGGTTATGGTTAAAGATTAGTGTTAGTTTAAACAGTTACAGTTAGGTTTAGGGTTAAATTTTAGGGTGAGGGCTTTTTAAACTCTGAGAGAGGAAGACGTCTGAGATTAAGATTTAGGGATAGGATTATGGTTAGGATTAGGGATGACGATTAGTGTTAGGGTGAGGGCTTAGGGTTAAGGGTTAGGGTTAGAGTTAGGGTTAAGGTTAGTGTTAGTTTTAACGGTTAAAGTTAGGTTTAGGGTTAAGGTTTATTGTCAGGGTTAAGGTCAGGGGTTAGGGTTTCGTACAGGGTAAGAGTTAAGTGTTAGGTTTAGGGTTAAAGATTAGCATTATGGTTAGTGTTAAAGGTTAGTGTGAGGGTAAAAGTTTAGGGTTAAGTTTAAGGGCTAGGGTTAGGGGTTAGTGTTAGGGTTAAGGGGTCTTGTTAGGTGTAGGGTTACAGTTAAGTGTTATGGTTAGTGTTAGGGGTTACGGTTAGGCTTAGGGTTCATGGTTAGTGTAACATTTAGGGGTTAGGGCTAGGGTTAAATGATAGTGTTAGAGTTAAGGCTTAGGCTTTGGGTAAAGGTTTAGGGATAGGTTTACGGGTTAGGGTTAGTGTCAGGGTTAAATGTTAGGGTGAGAGTTAACAGTTATGGTTAGGGTTATTGGTTAGGGGTTGTGTTTATGCTTAGGGCACGTGCCTTGTCTGCACTAGGCGGAGAGGTTAGGGGGCTAGCATATTCGCCGGGAAATCACTCTATCGTATGCTGGGTATTGGCCCCTGGACACAGTGGCAGGGCCTCCTTTCACACATGGCATGGGAGGATTATAGGCTTTCTAAACTCTGAGAAAGAAAAAGTCTGAGAATTAGATTTAGGGTTAGGATTATGGTTAGAATTAGGGATGAAGTTTAGTGTTAAGGTGATGCCTTAGGGTTAGGGGTTAGGTTTAGGGTCAGAGTTAAAGGTCAGTGTTAGGTTTAACAATTACAGTTAGGTTTAGCGTTAAGGTTTAGTGTTAGGGTTCAGTTTAGGGGATAGGTTTTGGTACAGGATAAGGTTTAAGTGTTAAGTTTAGAGTTAAAGATTACAATTAGGGTTAGGTTTAAAGGTAAGTGTGAGGATTAACGGTTAGGGTTAAGCATGAGGGTTAGGGATTAGGTTTAGTGTTAAGGGTTTATGTTAGTTTAGGGTTAGAGTTAAGTGTTATGGTTAGGGTTAGGGGTTAGGGTTAGATATAGGGTGCATGGTTAGGGTTACGTTTAGGGGTTAGGGTTACGGGTTAGGTTTAGGGTGAGTGTTTGGTGTTAGTGTTGGGCATTAGGATAAGGGCTTAGGTTTAGGGTTAGCGTTTAGGTTTAGTGTTAGGGCTTAGATTTAGCGGTTAGTTTAAGGGCACAGGACCTGTTTAATCTATGGTGAGAAGGGTGCAGAATTGGTCCCCTTGACACCACACCATCGTACCTGGGCCTTGGGCCCAGACCTACATGCAGGACTCAGGCGGAGCCTCTTCTCACTCATGGCATGGCTCTATTGTAGGCTTGGTGAACTCTGAAAATGGAGGAAGTGTGAGAATTAGGGTTATGGTTATGGTTAATTGTTTGGGGTTAGGGGTTAGGGTTCGAGTGTGGTTCAGGGGTTAGAAATTAGGAGTTAGTGTTAGTGTTAGGGTTAGGGGTTAGGGGTTAGTGTTGGTTTAGGGGCTAGGGTTAGATTCAGAGTTAGGGTTAGTGTTAGGGTTAGGGTTAGGGATTATGGTTAGGGTTAGGAATTAGGGTTAGGGTTAGGCTTAAGGGATAGGATTAGGGTAAAGGGTTAAGGCTTAGGGTTAGCATTAGGGATTAGGGTTAGGGTTAAATGTTAGGGTTTTGGTCTGATTTAAGGGTTAGGGTGAGCGTTAACAGTTAGGGTTAAGGTTAATTGTTAGGATTGGGGGTTAGGCTTAAGGATTCGTATTAGGGTTAGGGTATAAGGGTGAGACTTATGTCTTATGGTTAGGGACAGGGCTTTTGGTTAGGGATAAGGGTTAGGAGTTAGGGTTACTTTTAGGCATAGGGTAGGATTAGGGGTGAGGGTTAGGGTTAGGGTTAGTGTTAGGGTTGTTGGTAGTGTTAAGGTTAGGGTTAGCAGTTTAGAATTAGGGTTAGGGATTAGGTTTTATGGTTATGGCTAAGATTTAGGGTTAGAATTATGGGATAGGCGTTGTTCTCAGTGTAAGTGTTATGCATTAACTTTAGGAGAAGCGGTTAAAGTTAGGGTTACAGTGTGGTCTACATGATAAGGTGAGCAGTAGGATCAGGGTTAGGTGTTACGTTCAAGGTTAGGGTTATATGTTAGGCGTACTTTTTATGCTTAGGGCACGGGCCCTGTCTGCACTAGGCGGGAGGATTAGGGGTCTAGGATTGTGGCCGAGAACTTTCTCTATCGTATACTGGGTATGGGTCCCTGGGTTTCATGCAGGACACAGTGGCAGAGCCTCTTTTCACGCATGGCATGGGAGGATTGTAGGCTTTCTAAACTCTGAGAAAGCAAGAAGTCTGAGAATTAGATTTAGGGATAGGATTATGGTTAGTGTTAAGGATAAAGTTTAGCATTAGGGTGAGGGCTTAGGGTTAGGGGTTAGAGTTACGGTCAGGGTTAAAGGTTAGTGTTAGGTTTAATGGTTACAGTTAGCTTTAGGGTCAAGTGTTAGGGTTAAGGTTAAGGTTAGGGGTTAGGTTTTGGTACAGGGTAAGGGTTAACTGTTAGGTTTAGGGTTAAAGATTACGATTAGGGTTAGGTTTAAGGGTTAGTGTGAGAGTTAACGGTTAGGGTTAAGGTTAAGTGTTAGGGTTAGTGGTTAAGTTTAGGTTTAAGTGTTCGTGTTAGGTTTAGGGTTAGAGTTAAGTGTTATGGTTAGGGTTTGGGGTTAGGGTTAGGTTTAGGGTTCATCGTTAGGGTTACGTTTAGGCATTAGGGTTATGGGTAAGGATTAGGGTAAGGGTTTAATGTTAGTGTTGGGCGTTAGGGTCAGGGCTTAAGTTTAGGGTTAAGGGTTAGTGTTAGAGTTAGCGTTAGGGCTTAGATTTAGAGGTTATTTTAAGGGCACAGGACCTGTGTAATCTATGGTGAGAAGTGTGCAGAATGGGTCATCGCCACACCACACCATCGTACCCTAGGCCTTGGGCCCAGACCTACATGCAGGTCTCAGGCAGAGCCTCTTCTCACGCATGGCATGGTTTTATTGTAGGCTTGGCTAACTCTGAGAATGGAGGAAGTGTGAGAATTATGGTTATGATTAGGGTTAGGTGTTTGGGGTTAGGGGTTAGTGTTCGCGTGAGGGTTAGGTGTTAGGGATTAGGGGTTAGGGTTAATGTTAGCATTAGGGGTTAACGGTTAGGGTTGGGTTAGGGACTAGAGATAGATTTAGGGTTGGGGTTAGGGTTAGGGGTTAGGGTTAGGGTTAAGGGATAGGATTAGGGTTAAGGGTAAAGGCTTAGGGTTAGCATTAAGGGATAGGGTTAGGGTTATGGTCCGAGTTAAGGGTTAGGGTGAGGGTTAACAGTTAGGGTTAGGGTTATAAGTTAGGGATAGTGTTAGGTTTAAGGTCTAGGGTTAGGGTTAGAGGTAGCTTTACTGCTAAGATTAGGTCTCGGCATTAAGGTAAGGGTTAGTGTTAGGGTTAAGGGTTAGGGTTAGGTTTAATTGTTAGGATTAGGATCAGAATTAAGGGTTAGGCTTAGGGTTAGGGGATAGGGTTAGGGTTTAGGGTAAACTTTTAAGGTTATGTTTAGGGATAAGGTTAGGGTTAGCGTTTAAGGTTAGGGTTAGTATTAGGGTTGTTTGTAGGGTTAAGGTAATGTTTAGTGGTTAGAATTAGGGTTAGGGATTAGGGGTCACTGTTATGGCTAGGAGTTAGGGTTAGAATTAAGTGATAGGGGTTGTTCTTAGCATAAGTGTTATGCATTAACATTAGGATAAGTGGTTAAAGTTAGGTTTACGGTGAGGTTTATGTGTTAAGGTGAGCAATAGGATCAGGGTTAGAATTATGAGTGAGGGGTAGGGTTTTGCTTAGGGTATGGGCCCTGTCTGCCCTAGGAGTGGGATTGAGGGGGATGCGATTGTCACCAGAAACCCACTCTATCATATGCAGGGTATGGGCCCATGGGTTTCTTGTAGGACACTCTGGCAGAGCCTGATTTCACGCATGGTAAAGGAGGTTTGTAAGCTTTCAAATCTCTAAGAAAGTAAGAAGTCTGAGAATTAGATTTAAGGTTAGGATTATCGTTATGGTTAGGGATGAAGTTTAATCTTAGGGTGAGGGCTTTGGGTAAGGGGATACGGTTAGTTTTAGGGTTAAAAGTTACTGTTAGGTTTAACAGTTACAGTTAGACTTAGGGTTTAGGTTTAGGGTTAGGGTTAAGCTTAGGGGTTATGGTTTGGTACAGGGTTAGGGTTAAGTGTTAGGGTTAGGGTTAAAGATCATGACAAGGGTTAGAGTTAAGGGTTAGTTTGAGTGTTAACAGTAGGGTTAAGGATAACTTTTAGGGTTAGGGGTTAGGATTAGTGTTAGGGCTGAGATTTAGCGGTTAGTTTAAGGGCACAGGACCTGTTTAATCTATGGTGAGAGTGGTGCACAGGGTCGCTGCGACACAACACCACCGTACGCTGGGCCTTGGGCCAAGACCTACATACAGGACTCAGGTGGAGCCTCTTCTCACGCATGACATGGCTGTATTGTAGGCTTGGTTAACTCTGAGAATGGAAGAAGTGTCAGAAATCGGGTTAGGGCTGGCTGTAGGTGTTTTTAACCCCTAACCCTAACACTAACCCCCTAATCCTAACCCTAACACTAACCCCAAGGTTAAATCTAACCTTAACCCCTACGACAACACTAACCCTAACCCTAACCCCTCTCACTGTAGAATAAACAGGTCCTGTGCCCTTAAACTAACCACTAAATCTAAGCCCTAACATCAACCCTAACCTCTGACCCTAAACCTAAGCCCTGAGCCTAAAGCCGAACCCTAACTCTAAACTCTTACCCTAAAGCTAATCCCTAACCCTAATGCTAACCTCTAAACGTAACCCTAACTGTGAACCCTAAACCTAACCCTAACCTCGAGCGCTAACCATAGCACTTAACTCTAACCCTAAACCTAACATGAACCCTTAATCCTAACACTAACCCTAACCCTAACTCTTAACTTTAACCTTGACTGTTAACCCTCACACTAACCTTTAAACCTAACCTTAATCGTAATCTTTAACCCTAAACCTAATATTTAACCCTAATCCTGTACCAAACCCTAAACCCTAACCTTAAACCTAACCATAAACCTTAACCCTGAACCTAACTGTAACGGTTAAAACTAAGAGTAACCTGTAACGCTACCCGTAACCCCTAACTCTAAGCCTTCACCCTAATACTAACCTTGATCCTTAACCCGAACCCTAACCCTAACCCTAAATCTAATTCTCAGTCTTCTTGCTTTCTTAGAGTTTAGAAAGCCTACAATCCTCCCATGCCATGCGTGAAAGGAGGCTCTTCCACTGTGTCCTGAATGAACCGCTGGGGCCCATAACCAGAGTACGATAGAGTGGGTTCCTGGTGACAATCCCAGCCCCCTAACCCCCCCCCCCGCCTAATGCAGACAAGGCCCGTGCCCTAAGCATAAACTCTACACCTCACCCAAAACTCTAACCCTGAAAATAACATTTAACCCTGATTCTATTGCTCACCTTAGAATGTAAACCTCATCGTAACCTGAACTTTAACCTCTTATCCTAACGTTAATGCATAACACTTACCCTGAGATTAACCCCTATCCCATAATTCTAACCCTATCTCCTAGTCATAACTGTGACAACTAATCCCTAACCCTAATTCTAAACCACTAACACTAACTGTTACCCTACGTAGTTACTGTTACGGTAACCTACTGTTACCCTAACACTGAACCTAACCCTTACTCCTAACGCCAAAGCTATGGCTAAAAATAATGCTAACCCTTGACCCTTTACCCTAACTCCTAACCCTAACCCTAATCCTAACCACTAAACCCAACCTTAGCTCTTAACCCTAACCCTAAACCTTACCCTGACGCCTAGACCTAACACTAACACTAAACTAACACCTAACCCTAATCATAACCCCTAAAGCTAACCCTAACCCTGAACCCTAAACCTAACTCTAACACTTAATACTAACTATATCACTAACCCCTAACCCCAACCCTAACCCTAACCGTTAACCCTCACCCTAACCCTTAAACCGGACCCTAACACTAAATCTTAACCCTAAAGCTACACCCAACCCTTAACCATAATCCTATCCCTTAACCCTAAACCTAACCCCTAACCCTAAACCTAACACTAACCCCAATCCTAATTCTAACCATAGCCCTTAATACATCACTACGCCTAACCCCTAACCCTAACCCTAACCCCTAATGCTAACCCTAACACTGAACCCTAAACCTAACCCTATCCCTAACCCTTAAACATAACTCTATCCCTAACCAATAATCCTAAGCCTAATCTTTAACCCTCACCCTAGAGCTTAACTCAAACCGTAACCCTAAGCCTAAACCCCAACCCTAACACTTAACACAAACCCTAAGCCTAAACACTTAACGCCAATCCTATCCTTTAACCCTAACACTAACCCTGATGCCTAATCCTAACCCTAACACTAACCCCAACCATAAATCTAACCCTAGCCCCTAACGCAAAACTAACCCCTAACCCTAACACTAACCCTAAATCCTAGTCCCTAACCACTAAACCTCACTTGAACCCTAACCCCTAACACCAAACCCTTAACCCTAACCATAACCCTATTTCTCACACTACTTCCATTCTCAGAGTTAACCAAGCCTAAAATACAACCATGCAATGCGTGAGTAGAGTTTCCGCATGAGTCCTGCAAGTAGGTCTGGGCCAAAGGCCCAGGATCCGATGGTGTGGTGTCGCATGGAAACATTCTGCACCCTTCTCACCATAGATTACACAGGTCCTGTACCCTTAAACTAACCGCCAAATCAAAGCCCAAACACTGACCCTAACCCCTAACCCTACCTAAGCCCTGACCCTAATGCCCAACACTAACACTAAACGCTTACCCTAAACCTAACCCCTAAATGTAACCTTAACCATGAACCCTAAACCTAACCCAAACCCCTAACCCTAACCATAACACTTAACTCTAACCCTAAACCTAACATGAACACTTAACCCTAACCCTAACCCATAAACCTAACACTTAACCTTAACCCTAACCGTTAACCCTCACACTAAACCTTAACCCTAACCCTAATCCTAATCTTTAAGCCTAAACCTAGCACTTAACCCTTACCCTGTACCAAAACCTAACCCCTAATCTTAACCCTAAGCTTAAACCTTAAAGCTTAACCCTAAACCTAACTGTAACTGTTAAACCTAACACTAACCTTTAACCCTGACCCTAACTGAAACCCCTAACCCTAAGCCCTCACCATAACAGTAACCTATATTGCTAACCCTAACCCTAATCCTAGCCCTAAATTTAATTCTCAGACTTCTTGCTTTCTCAGAGTTTACAAAGCCTACAATCCTCCCATGCCATGTGTAGAAGGAGGCTCGGCCACTGTGTCCGGCATGAAACCAAGGGGCCCATACCCAGTGTATGATAGAGTGGCTTCCGGCATCTATCCCAGCCCTCTAAGCCCCCTCCTAGAGCAGAGAGGGCTCGTGATATAAGCATAAACACTACCCCTCACCCATAACCCTAACCCTGAACATCACAGCTCACCCTGATACTATTGCTCACCTTAACACATCAACCTCACCATAACTCTAACTTGAACCTGTTATCCTAACGTTAATGCATAAGACTTACCCTAAGAACAACCCCTATCCCTTAATTCTAACCCTAACTCCTAGCCACAATTGTAACACCTAATCCCTAAGGCTAATTCAAAACTGCTAAACATTACCTTATCCCTACAAACTAACCCTAACCCTAACCGCTAACCCTAACCGTACACCTAAAAATAACCATAACACTTGACACTTAACCCTAACCCTTAACCCTGATCCTAATCCTAATAATTAAACCTAACCCTAACTCTTAAGCCTAACACTAACACGTACCCTAATGCCTAGACCTAACCCTAAGAGTAAACGTAACCCCTAACCCTAACCCTAATCCCTAATGCTAACCCTAACACTGAACCCTAATCCTAAGCCTTAAACCTAACTCTATCCTTAACCCATAACCCTAGCCCTAACCGTTAACCCCACACTAACCCTTAACTCGAACTGTAACCCTAACCCTTAAAACTAAACCTAACACTTAACGCTAACCCTAAGCCTTAACGCTTAACCCTTATCCTATCCCTTAACCCTAACCCTAACCCATAACGCTAACCCTAACCCCACTCTAAATCTAACCCTAGCCCCTAACCCAACCCTAACCCCTAAGCCCTAACCCTATCACTAAACCCAACACCTACTCCCTAACCCCTAATCCTCACTCGAAGCTTAAGCCCTAACCCTAAGCCCTCTCCCTGACTAATCTTCATCCCTAACCCTAACCATAATCCTAACCCTAAATCTAATTCTCAGACTTCTTGCTATCTCAGAGTTTTAAAAGCCTACAATTCTCCAAAGCCATGCGTGAAAGCTGGCTCTGCCACAGTGTCCTGCATGAAACCCAGGAGCCCATACACTGCGTACGATAGAGTGGGTTCCCGGGGAAAATCACAGCCCCCTAACTCCCCCTGCTAGTGCTGACAGGGCCCATGCCCTAAGCAAAAACCCTGCACCTCACCCATAACCCTAACCCTGAACATAACACCTAACCCTGATGTTATTGTTCACCTTAACACGTAAACCTCACTGTAACCCTAACTTTAACCCCTATCCTAATGTTATTGCATAACACTTACCCTAAGAACAAACCCTATCCCTTAATTCTAAGCCTAACTCCTAGCATAACCGTAACACCTAATCCCTAAACTTAATTCTAAACTGCTAAACATTACCTTCACCCTACAAACAACCCTAACACTAACCCTAACTCTAACCGCTAACCCTAACCCTAACCATTACCCTGATCATAATCCTAACAATTAAACCTAACCCTAATTCTTAACCCTAACACGAACCATTACCATAATGCCTAGACCTAACCCTAACTGTAACCCTAACCCCTAACCCTAACCCTAACCGCTAATGCTAACCCTAACCCCGAACCCTAAACCTAACCCTAACCCTATCCCTTAAACCTATTACTATCCCTAAACCATTACCCTAATCGCAACTGTTAACTCTCACTCTCACCCTTAACTTGGACCGAAACCCTAACCCTTAACCCTAACCTTAACCCTTACTGCTAATCTTAAGCCTTCACCCTTTACCTTAATCCTATCTTGTAAGCCTAACCCTAACGCTGACCCCTAACCCACCTGAACATTAACCCTAAACCTAAATCTAACGCTAGCCCCTTACAAAAACCTAACACCTAACCCCTGACACACTAATCCTAACTTCTAATTCCTAACCACTAAACTTCACTCAAACCCAAACCTCTAACCCCAAACACATAACCCTAACCATAACCCTAATTCTCACACTTCCTTCGTTCTCAGAGTTGACCAAGCCTACAATAGAGCCATGCCACGAGTGAGAAGAGGCTCTGCCTGAGTCCTGCATGTAGGTCTGGGCCCAAGGCCCAAGTACGATGGTGTGGTGTTGAGGCGACCCAGTCTGCACCCTTCCCACCATAGATTAAACAGAGCATGTGCCCTTAAACTAACCACTAAATCTAAGCCCTAACACTAAACCTAAATCCTAACCCTAAACCTCGGCCCTTATCCTAACGCCCAACAGTAACACTAAACACTCGCCCTAAACTTAACCCGTAACCCGAACCCCTAAATGTAACCCTAACCATGAACCCTAAACCTAACCCTAACCTCTAGCCATAACCATAACACTTAACTCTAAACCTAAATGTTACACGAAGCCTTATTCCTAACCCTAAGCCCAACCCTAACCCTTAATCTTGAACCTTACCATTAACCCTCACACTAACCCTTAACCCTAACACTAATCCTAATCTTTAACCATAAAGCTAACACTGAAGCCTAACCCTGTGCCAAACGATAAAACCAAACCTTAACCCTAACCCTGAAACTTAACCATAAACGTAACTGTAACTGTTAAAAATAACTCAAACCTTTAACCCTAACCCCTAACCCTCAGAGGCCACCCTAACACTAATCTTCCTCTCTAAACATTACCATAATCCTACCCCTAAATCTAATTGTCAGACTTCTTGCTTTCTCAGAGTTTAGAAAGCCTAAAATCCTCCCATGCCACGAGTAAAAGGGGGCTCTACCACTGTGTCCTGCATGAAACCCAGGAGCCCATATCCAGCGTACGACAGAGTGGGTTCCCGGGGACAATCCCATCCCCCTAACCCCAGCCCCCCGCCCAGTGCAGACAGGGCCTGTACGCTAAGTATAAACACTACCCCTAACAGATAACCCTCACCCTGAATATAACACCTAACCCTGATCCTATTGCTCACCTTAAAACATAAACCTCCCCGTAACCCTAACTTATCCCCTTATCTTAACCTTAATGCATAACACCCTGAGAAGAAGCCCCATCCCATAATTCTAATCCTAATCCCCAGCCATAACCATAAGACCTCATCCCTAATTCTAAAATGCCAACCCTAAACTTCACCCTACAAACAACCCTAACCCTAACCCTAACCTCTAACCCTAAGCCCTCACCCTATCACTAATCTTCATCCCTAAACCGTACCGTAATCCTAACCCGAAATCTAATTCTCAGACTTCTTGCTTTCTCAGAGTTTTGAAAGCCTACAATCCTACTAAGCCATGCATGAAAGCCGGCTCTGCCACAGTGTCCTGCAAGAAACCCAGAGGACCATACACAGCGTACGATAGAGTGGGTTCCCAGCGACCACAACCGACCCCTAACATCGATTCCTAGGGCATACAGGGCCCATGCCCTAAGCATAAACACTACCCCTCACCCATAACCCTAACCCAGAACATAACACCTAACCCTGATCCTACTGCTCACCTTAACACGTAAACCTCACCGTAACCCTAATTTTAACCCCATGTCGTAACGTTAATGCATGACACCCTGAGAACAAGCCCTATACTGTAATTCTAACCCTAACTCCTAGCCATAAGCATAACACCTAATCTCTAATTCTGAAACACCAACCCTAACCTTAACCCTACCAACAACACTAACACTAACCCTAACCCCTTACCCTAACCCTACGCCTAAAAATAACCGTAACCGTTGATCCTTAGTCATAACCCCTAACCTTAACCCTAACCCTTAACCCTAATCCCAATCCTAACCATTAAACATAACCCCAACTCTTAACCCTAACTCTAACCTTTACCTTAATGCCTAGAGTTCTAACCCCAACACTGACCTACAGTTAGAAGTAACACAAACCCATAATGCTAACCTTAAACCTGAACAATAAACCTAATCCTTAACCATAACACCCTAACCCTAACCCTAACCCTTAACCCTGACCCTAACCCTAAACCTTAACCCTAACCCTGAACCCTAACCCTAAGCCTACACTTAACCCTAACCCTATCCATTAACCCTAACCGCTAACGATAACACTAACCCCAACCCTAAACCTACCCCTGGCCCCCTAACCCAGAATTAACACCGAACCCGTAACACTAACTCTACCCCTAACCACTAGCACCTAACCCTGACTCGAAACATAACCCCTAACTCGAAACCCCTAACCCCAACCCTAACCTTAATTCTCACACTACTTCCATTCCCGAGTGAAGCAAGCCTACAATACAGCCATGCCATGTGTGAGATGAGGCTCCGCCTGAGTCCTGCATGTAGGTCTTGTCCCAGGGCCCAGGGAATGATGTTGTGCTTTTGTGGTGACTCCGACCACACCCCTCTCACCGTAGATTAACCAGGTCCTGTGCCCTTAAACTGACCGCTAAATCTAAGCCCTACCACCAACCCTAACCCCTGAGCCTGAACCTAAGCCCCGAGCCTAAAGCCCAACACTAACTCTAAACCCTTACCCTAAACCTAATCCCTAACCCTAATGCTAACCCCTAAACGTAACCCTAACCGTGAACAGTAAACCTAACACTAACCTCTAACACAAACCCTAACACATAACTCTAACCCTAAAACTAACCCTAACCCTTAACCCTAAACCTAAACCCTAACCCTAACCCTTAACCTTAATCTTAACCGTTAACTCTCATGCTAACCTTTAATGCTAACTCTAATCCTAATCTTCAAACCTAAACCTAACACAACCCTAACCCTGTACCAAAACCTAACCCCTCATCTTAACCCTATCCGCAAACCTCAACCCCAAAACGAACTGTAACCATTAAACCTAACAGTAACCTTAAAACGTAACCCTAATCTGTAACCCTATCCCCTCACCATAAAACTACACTTCATCCTGAACCCTAACCATAATCCTAACCCTAAATCTAATTCTCAGACTTCTTGCTTTCTTCGAGTTTAGAAAGCCTGCAATCCTCCCATGCCATGTGTGAAAGGAGGCTCTACCACTGTGTCCTGCATGAAACCCACGGGCCCATACCCAGAGTCCGATACAGTGGGTTCCCGGTGACAATCCCAGCCCCCTAACCTCCCCCCAGCTTAATGCCGACAGGGCCCGTGCGCTAAGCATAAATGATACCTTTAACAGATAACCCTAACCCTGAACATGGCACCTAACCCTGTTCCTATTTCTCCCCTTAACACGTAAACCTCACCGTGAGCCTAACTTTAACCTCTTAACGTAACGTTAATGCATAACACATTCCCTGAGAACATCCCCTATCCCATAATTCTAACCCTATCTCCTAGTCATAACTGTAACACCTAATCCCTAACCCTAATTCTCCACCGCTAAGCCTAACCGTAACGCTGCCTACAACCCTAACACTGACAGGAACCCTTAGTTCTAACCCCAACGCTATGCCTAACAAAAGCCCTAACCCTTCACCCTTCACCCTAACCCCTAAGCATTACCCTAAGCTTTAACCGTAATCCTAATCCTAACCATTAAACCTAACCCTAGCTCTTAAAGCTAACCCTAAACCTTACCCTCACGACTAGACCTAACCCTGACACTAACCTAACACCTAACCCTAACCATAACCCCTAAAGCTAACCCTAACCCTGAACCCTAAACCTAACCCTAACACTGAACCTTCACTATATCCCTAACCCCTAAGCCTAATCCTAACTGTTAATCCTCACCCTAACACTTAAACTGGACCATAACACTAAACATTAACCCTAACACTAAACTTTAACCCTAACCATAAGCCCAACACTTAACCCTAATCCTATCCCCTAACCCTAAGCCCTAACCCTAAACCTAACCCTAACCCCAACCCTAACACTTAATCTTGACCCTTACCATTAACCCTCACACTAACCCTAATCCTAATCTTTAACCATAAAGCTAACACTGAAGCCTAACCCTGTGCCAAACGCTAAACCCAAACCTTAACCCTAACCCTGAAACTTAACCATAAACCTAACTGTAACTGTTACACCTAACACTAACCTCTAACCCTAACCCCTAACCCTAAGACCCCACCTTAACACTAACCCTAACCCTAAACATTATCATAATCCTACCCCTAAATCTAATTCTCGGACTTCTTGCTTTCTTAGAGTTTAGAAAGCCTAAAATCCTCCCATGCCATGAGTAAAAGGGGGCTCTGCAGCTCTCTCTTGCATGAAACCAGGAGCCCATACCTAGCGTATGATAGAGTGGGTTCCCGGGGACAATCCCATCCCCCTAACCCCAGCCCCCCGCCCAGTGCAGACAGGGCCTGTACGCTAAGTATAAACACTACCCCTAACAGATAACCCTCACCCTGAACATAGCACCTGACCCTGATCCTATTGCTCACCTTAAAACATAAACCTCCCCGTAACCCTAACTTATCCCCTTATCTTAACCTTAATGCATAACACCCTGAGAAGAAGCCCTATCCCATAATTCTAATCCTAACCCCTAGCCATAACCGTAACACCTCATCCCTAATTCTAAAATGCCAACCCTAACCTTCACCCTGCCAACAACCCTAACCCTAACCCTAACCCCTAACCCTAAGCCCTCACCCTATCACTAATCTTCATCCCTAAACCGTACCGTAATCCTAACCCTAAATCTAATTCTCAGACTTGCTTTCTCAGAGTTTTGAAAGCCTACAATCCTACTAAGCCATGCATGAAAGCCCGCTCTGCCACAGTGTCCTGCATGAAACCCAGAGGCCCATACACTGCGTACGATAGAGTGGGCTCCCAGCGACCATCACAGACCCCTAACTTCGCCTCCTAGTGCATACAGGGCCCGTGCCCTAAGCATAAACCCTACCCCACACCCATAACCCTAACCCAGAACATAACACCTAACCCTGATCCTACTGCTCACCTTAACACGTAAACCTCACCCTAACCCTAACTTAACCCCTTATCTTAACGATAATGCATGACACCCTGAGAACAAGCCCTATACCGTAATTCTAACCCTAACTCCTAGCCATAACCATAACACCTAATCCCTAATTCTGAAACGCCAACCCTAACCTTAACCCTACCGACAACACTAACACTAACCCTAAAACCCTTACCCTAACCCTACGCCTAAAAATAACCCTAACCATTGATCCTTAGTCATAACCCCTAAAGCTTAACCCTAACCCTTAACGCTAATCCCAATCCTAACCATTAAACATAACCCTACTTAACCCTAACCCTAACTTATACTCTAATGCCTAGAGATCTAACCCCAACACTGACCTACAGTTAACACTAACCCTAACCCCTAATCCTAACTTTAAACCTGAACCATAAACCTAACCCTTAACCCTAACCCTATTCCTAACCCCCTAACCCTAACCCTAACTGTTAAGCCTCACCCTAACACTTAACCCTGACTCTAACCCTAAACCTTAACCCTAACCCTGAACCCTAACCCTAAGCCTAATCCTTAACCCTAACCCTATCCCTTAACCCTAACCCCTAACCCTAACGCTAACCCCAACCCTAAACCTAACCCTGGCCCCCACCCCAGACTTAACACCTAACCCCTAACACTAACTTTAAACCTAACCACTAATCCCTAGCACCTGACCCTGACTCGAAACCTAACCCCTAACTCGAAACCCCTAACCCCAAACCTAACCCTAATTCTCACACTACTTCCATTCCCGAGTGAAGCAAGCCTACAATACAGCCATGCCATGTGTGAGATGAGGCTCTGCCTGAGTCCTGCATGTAGGTTTTGTCCCAAGGCCCAGGGAATGATGTTGTGCTTTTGTGGTGACTCCGACCACACCCCTCTCACCGTAGATTAACCAGGTCCTGTGCCCTTAAACTGACCGCTAAATCTAAGCCCTACCACCAACCCTAACCTCTGACCCTGAACCTAAGCCAAGAGCCTAAAGCCCAACACTAACTCTAAACACTTACCCTAAACCTAATCCCTAACCCTAATGCTAACCCCTAAACGTAACTCTAACCACGAACAGTAAACCTAACCCTAACCTCTAACACAAACCCTAACACATAACTCTAACCCTAAAACTAACCCTAACCCTTAACCCTAAACCTAAACCCTAACCCTAACCCTTAACCTTAATCTTAACCGTTAACTCTCATGCTAACCTTTAATCCTAACCCTAATCCTAATCTTCAACCCTAAACCGAACACAACCCTAACCCTGTACCAAACCCTGACCCCTCATCTTAACCCTATCCGCAAACCTCAACCCCAAAACGAACTGTAACCGTTAAACCTAACAGTAACCTTAAACCGTAACCCTAATCTGTAACCCTATCCCCTCACCATAACACTACACTTCATCCTGAACCCTAACCATAATCCTAACCCTAAATCTAATTCTCAGACTTCTTGCTTTCTTAGAGTTTAGAAAGCCTGCAATCCTCCCGTGCCATGTGTGAAAGGAGGCTCTACCACTGTGTCCTGCATGAAATCCACGGGCCCATACCCAGAGTCCGATACAGTGGGTTCCCGGTGACAATCCCAGCCCCCTAACCTCCCCCCAGCCTAATGCCGACAGGGCCCGTGCGCTAAGCATAAATGATACTTTTAACAGATAACCCTAACCCTGAACATGGCACCTAACCCTGTTCCTATTTCTCCCCTTAAGTCGTAAACCTCACCGTGAGCCTAACTTTAACCTCTTAACGTAACGTTAATGCATAACCCATTCCCTGAGAACATCCCCTATCCCATAATTCTAACCCTATCTCCTAGTCATAACTGTAACACCTAATCCCTAACCCTAATTCTCCACCGCTAAGCCTAACCGTAACGCTGCCTACAACCCTAACACTGACAGGAACCCTTAGTTCTAACCCCAACGCTATGCCTAACAAAAGCCCTAACCCTTCACCCTTCACCCTAACCCCTGAGCATTACCCTAACCTTTAACCGTAATCCTAATCCTAACCATTAAACCTAACCCTAGCTCTTAAAGCTAACCCTAAACCTTACCCTCACGACTAGACCTAACCCTGACACTAACCTAACACCTAACCCTAACCATAACCCCTAAAACTAACCCTAACCCTGAACCCTAACCTAACCCTAACACTGAACCTTCACTATATCCCTAACCCCTAAGCCTAATCCTAACTGTTAACCCTCACCCTAACACTTAAACTGGACCATAACACTAAACATTAACCCTAACACTAAACTTTAACCCTAATCATAAGCCCAACACTTAACCCTAATCCTATCCGTTAACTCTAAGCCTAACCCTAAGCCCTAATCCTAAACCTAACCCTAACCCCAACCCTAACCCTTAATCTTGACCCTTACCATTAACCCTCACACTAACCCTAATCCTAATCTTTAACCATAAAGCTAACACTGAAGCCTAACCCTGTGCCAAACGCTAAACCCAAACCTTAACCCTAACCCTGAAACTTAACCATAAACCTAACTGTAATTGTTACACATAACACTAACCTCTAACCCTAACCCCTAACCCTAAGACCCCACCTTAACACTAACCCTAACCCTAAACATTATCATAATCCTACCCGTAAATCTAATTCTCGGACTTCTTGCTTTCTTAGAGTTTAGAAAGCCTTAAATCCTCCCATGCCATGAGTAAAAGGGGGCTCTGCAGCTCTCTCTTGCATGAAACCAGGAGCCCATACCTAGCGTATGATAGAGTGGGTTCCCGGGGACAATCCCATCCCCTAACCCCAGCCCCCCGCCCAGTGCAGACAGGGCCTGTACGCTAAGTATAAACACTACCCCTAACAGATAACCCTCACCCTGAACATAGCACCTGACCCTGATCCTATTGCTCACCTTAAAACATAAACCTCCCCGTAACCCTAACTTATCCCCTTATCTTAACCTTAATGCATAACACCCTGAGAAGAAGCCCTATCCCATAATTCTAATCCTAACCCCTAGCCATAACCGTAACACCTCATCCCTAATTCTAAAATGCCAACCCCAAACTTCACCCTGCCAACAACCCTAACCCTAACCCTAACCCCTAACCCTAAACACTCACCCTATCACTAATCTTCATCCCTAAACCGTACCGTAATCCTAACCCTAAATCTAATTCTCAGACTTGCTTTCTCAGAGTTTTGAAAGCCTACAATCCTACTAAGCCATGCATGAAAGCCCGCTCTGCCACAGTGTCCTGCATGAAACCCAGAGGCCCATACACTGCGTACGATAGAGTGGGCTCCCAGCGACCATCACAGACCCCTAACTTCGCCTCCTAGTGCATACAGGGCCCGTGCCCTAAGCATAAACCCTACCCCACACCCATAACCCTAACCCAGAACATAACACCTAACCCTGATCCTACTGCTCACCTTAACACGTAAACCTCACCCTAACCCTAACTTAACCCCTTATCTTAACGATAATGCATGACACCCTGAGAACAAGCCCTATACCGTAATTCTAACCCTAACTCCTAGCCATAACCATAACACCTAATCCCTAATTCTGAAACGCCAACCCTAACCTTAAGCCTACCGACAACACTAACACTAACCCTAAAACCCTTACCCTAACCCTACGCCTAAAAATAACCCTAACCATTGATCCTTAGTCATAACCCCTAAAGCTTAACCCTAACCCTTAACGCTAATCCCAATCCTAACCATTAAACATAACCCTACTTAACCCTAACCCTAACCTATACGCTAATGCCTAGAGATCTAACCCCAACACTGACCTACAGTTAACACTAACCCTAACCCCTAATCCTAACCTTAAACCTGAACCATAACCCTAACCATTAACCCTAACCCTATTCCTAACCCCCTAACCCTAACCCTAACTGTTAAGCCTCACCCTAACACTTAACCCTGACTCTAACCCTAAACCTTAACCCTAACCCTGAACCCTAACCCTAAGCCTAACCCTTAACCCTAACCCTATCCCTTAACCCTAACCCCTAACCCTAACGCTAACCCCAACCCTAAACCTCACCCTGGCCCCCAACCCAGACTTAACACCTAACCCCTAACACTAACTCTAAACCTAACCACTAATCCCTAGCACCTGACCCTGACTCGAAACCTAACCCCTAACTCGAAACCCCTAACCCCAAACCTAACCCTAATTCTCACACTACTTCCATTCCCAGAGTGAAGCAAGCCTACAATACAGCCATGCCATGTGTGAGATGAGGCTCTGCCTGAGTCCTGCATGTAGGTTTTGTCCCAAGGCCCAGGGAATGATGTTGTGCTTTTGTGGTGACTCCGACCACACCCCTCTCACCGTAGATTAACCAGGTCATGTGCCCTTAAACTGACCGCTAAATCTAAGCCCTAACACCAACCCTAACCTCTGACCCTGAACCTAAGCCCCGAGCCTAAAGCACAACACTAACTCTAAACACTTACCCTAAACCTAATCCCTAACCCTAATGCTAACCCCTAAACGTAACTCTAACCACGAACAGTAAACCTAACCCTAACCTCTAACACAAACCCTAACACATAACTCTAACCCTAAAACTAACCCTAACCCTTAACCCTAAACCTAAACCCTAACCCTAACCCTTAACCTTAATCTTAACCGTTAACTCTCATGCTAACCTTTAATCCTAACCCTAATCCTAATCTTCAACCCTAAACCGAACACAACCCTAACCCTGTACCAAACCCTGACCCCTCATCTTAACCCTATCCGCAAACCTCAACCCCAAAACGAACTGTAACCTTTAAACCTAACAGTAACCTTAAACCGTAACCCTAATCTGTAACCCTATCCCCTCACCATAACACTACACTTCATCCTGAACCCTAACCATAATCCTAACCCTAAATCTAATTCTCAGACTTCTTGCTTTCTTAGAGTTTAGAAAGCCTGCAATCCTCCCGTGCCATGTGTGAAAGGAGGCTCTACCACTGTGTCCCGCATGAAATCCACGGGCCCATACCCAGAGTCCGATACAGTGGGTTCCCGGTGACAATCCCAGCCCCCTAACCTCCCCCCAGCCTAATGCCGACAGGGCCCGTGCGCTAAGCATAAATGATACCTTTAACAGATAACCCTAACCCTGAACATGGCACCTAACCCTGTTCCTATTTCTCCCCTTAACACGTAAACCTCACCGTGAACCTAACTTTAACCTCTTAACGTAACGTTAATGCATAACCCATTCCCAGAGAACATCCCCTATCCCATAATTCTAACCCTATCTCCTAGTCATAACTGTAACACCTAATCCCTAACCCTAATTCTCCACCGCTAAGCCTAACCGTAACGCTGCCTACAACCCTAACACTGACAGGAACCCTTAGTTCTAACCCCAACGCTATGCCTAACAAAAGCCCTAACCCTTCACCCTTCACCCTAACCCCTGAGCATTACCCTAACCTTTAACCGTAATCCTAATCCTAACCATAAACCTAACCCTAGCTCTTAAAGCTAACCCTAAACCTTACCCTCAAGACTAGACCTAACCCTGACACTAACCTAACACCTAACCCTAACCATAACCCCTAAAGCTAACCCTAACCCTGAACCCTAAACCTAACCCTAACACTGAACCTTCACTATATGCCTAACCCCTAAGCCTAATCCTAACTGTTAACCCTCACCCTAACACTTAAACTGGACCATAACACTAAACATTAACCCTAACACTAAACTTTAACCCTAACCATAAGCCCAACACTTAACCCTAATCCTATCCCCTAACCCTAAGCCCTAACCTTAAACCTAACCCTAACCCCAACCCTCACCCTTAATCTTGACCCTTACCATTAACCCTCACACTAACCCTAATCCTAATCTTTAACCATAAAGCTAACACTGAAGCCTAACCCTGTGCCAAACGCTAAACCCAAACCTTAACCCTAACCCTGAAACTTAACCATAAACCTAACTGTAACTGTTACACCTAACACTAACCTCTAACCCTAACCCCTAACCCTAAGACCCCACCTTAACACTAACCCTAACCCTAAACATTATCATAATCCTACCCGTAAATCTAATTCTCGGACTTCTTGCTTTCTTAGAGTTTAGAAAGCCTAAAATCCTCCCATGCCATGAGTAAAAGGGGGCTCTGCAGCTCTCTCTTGCATGAAACCAGGAGCCCATACCTAGGGTATGATAGAGTGGGTTCCCGGGGACAATCCCTTTCCCTTAACCCCAGCCCCCCGCCCAGTGCAGACAGGGCCTGTACGCTAAGTATAAACACTACCCCTAACAGATAACCCTCACCCTGAACATAGCACCTGACCCTGATCCTATTGCTCACCTTAAAACATAAACCTCCCCGTAACCCTAACTTATCCCCTTATCTTAACCTTAATGCATAACACCCTGAGAAGAAGCCCTATCCCATAATTCTAATCCTAACCCCTAGCCATAACCGTAACATCTCATCCCTAATTCTAAAATGCCAACCCCAACCTTCACCCTGCCAACAACCCTAACCCTAACCCTAACCCCTAACCCTAAGCCCTCACCCTATCTCTAATCTTCATCCCTAAACCGTACCGTAATCCTAACCCTAAAT
>NC_091007.1:26175000-26190000 GCF_041146395.1 Eulemur rufifrons | reverse complement strand
ACCCTTAATGCTAATGGGATCCCTTATCCCTAACCCTAACACTACAGCTAAAAATAACCCTAACCTTGGATCCTTAAACCTAACCCCTAACACTTACTTTAACCCCAAACCCTAACCGTAATCCTAAGCATTAAACCTAACCCTATCTCTTAACCCTAACGCTAGCCCTTACCCTAATGACTAGATCTAACCCTAAATCTAACCTACCGCCTAATCCTAACCTTAAGCCCTAATGCTAACACTAACCCTGAACCCTAAACCTACCCATAACCCTTAACACTAACCCTATCCGTGAACCTTAACCCTGACCCTAACCATTACCCGCACCAAAGCATTTAACCCTGATCCTAACCCTAATCTTTAATGCTAACCCTAACACTAAACCCTAACCCTAAGCCCAACACTTAACCCTAACCTATCACTTAACCCTAACCCAAATCCTAATGCTACCCCCTAAACGTAACCTTAACCGTGACCAGTAAACCTAACCCTAACCTCTAACACAAACCATAGCACATAACTCTAACCCTAAAACTAAACCTAACCATAACCCTAACCCTAAACCCTAACTCTTAACCTTAACCCTAAGCGTTAACTCTCACGCTAACCTTTAATCCTAACCCTAATCCTAATCTTCAACCCTAAACCTAACACTTAACCCTAACCCTGTACCAAATCCTAACCCCTAATCTTAACCCTAACCGTAAACCTCAACCCTAAACCAAAGTGTAACCGTTAAACCTAAGAGTAACCTTTAACCCTAACCCTAATCCCTAACCCTAAGTCCTCACCGTAACACTAAACTTCATCCTTAACCCTAACCATAATCCTAACCCTAAATCTAATTCTGAGACTTCTAGCTTTCTTAGAGTTTAGAAAGCCTGCAATCCTCCCATGCCATGCGTGAAAGGAGGCTCTACCACTGTGTCCTGCATGAAACCCACGGGCCCATACCCAGAGTATGATAGAGTGGGTGCCCGGGTACAATCCCAGCCCCCTAAAGTCCCCCCGCCCGCCTAATGCAGACAGGGCCCTTGCGCTAAGCATAAACAATACCTTTAACAGATAACCCTAACCCTGAACATAACACCCAAATCTTTTCCTATTTCTCCCCTTAACACGTAAACCTCACCGTGCGCCTAACTTTAACCTCTTATCCTAACGTTAATGCATAACCCATTTCCTGAGAACCACCCCTATCCCATAATTCTAACCCTATCTCTTAGTCATCACTGTGACACCTAATCCCTAACCCTAATTCTAAACCGCTAACCCTAACCGTAACCCTACCTACAACCCTAACACTGACAGTAACCCTTACTTCTAAACCCAACGCTGTGCCTAACAAAAACCCTAACCCTTGACCCTCACCCTTCACCCTAACCCCTAAGCCTTACCCTAACCCTTAACCCTAATCCTAATCCTAACCATTAAACCTAACCCTAGCTCTTAAAGCTAACCCTAAACTTTGCCCTAAAGACTAGACCTAACCCTGACACTAACCTAACACCTAACCCTAACCAGAACCCCTAAAGCTGACCCTGAACCCTATTCCTAACCCTAGCAGTAAAACTTAACCCTAAACCTAAGCCCAACCCGTAACCCTAATCCTATCCTTTTACCCTAAAACTAACGCCTAAACCTAACCCGTATACCTCACCCTAACTCTAACCCAAATACTAAATCTAACCATACCCCTTCATAAAACACTAACTCCTAACTGCTAACCCTAACACTAACCAAAAACCCTAATCACTAATCCCTAACCCTAACGCTTAACCTTTACCCTAACCGTTAACCCTCACCCTAAATCTTAACACTGACCCTAACCTTCACCTTTAACTCTAAGCCTAACCCTTAACCCTACAGTAAGGAAGACCCTTAATGCTAATGGGATCCCTTATCCCTAACCCTAACACTACAGCTAAAATAACCCTAACCTTGGATCCTTAAACCTAACCCCTAACACTTACTTTAACCCCAAACCCTAACCCTAATCCTAAGCATTAAACTGAACCCTATCTCTTAACCCTAACGCTAGCCCTTATCCTAACTCCTAGATCTAACCCTAAATCTAACCTACCGCCTAATCCTAACCTTAAGCCCTAATGCTAACTCTAACCCTGAACCCTAAACCTACCCGTAACCCTTAACACTAACCCTATCCGTGAACCTTAACCCTGACCCTAACCATTACCCGCACCCAAGCATTTAACCCTGACCCTACCCCTAATCCTTAATGATAACCCTGACACTAAACCCTAACCCTAAGCCCAACACTTAAACCTAATCCTATCCCTTAACCCTAACCCTAATGCTAACCCGTAAACGTAACCCTCACCGTGACCAGTAAACCTAACCCTAACCTCTAACACAAACCATAGCACATAACTCTAACCCTAAAACTAACCCTAAACCTCAACCTAACCCTAAACTCTAACTCTTAACCTTAACCCTAAGCGTTAACTCTCACGCTAACCTTTAATCCTAACCCTAATCCTAATCTTCAACCCTAAACCTAACACTTAACCCTAACCCTGTACCTAACGCTAACCCCTCATCTTAACCCTAAGTGTAAACCTCAACCCTAAACCAAAGTGTAACCGTTAAACCTAAGAGTAACCTTTAACCCTAACCCTAATCTCTAACCCTAAGCCCTCACCCTAACACTAAACTTCATCCTTAACCCTAACCATAATCCTAACCCTAAATCTAATTCTCAGACTTCTTGCTTTCTTAGAGTTTAGAAAGCCTGCAATCCTCCCATGCCATGCGTGAAAGGAGCCTCTACCACTGTGTCCTGCATGAAACCCACGGGGCCATACCCAGAGTATGATAGAGTGGGTTCCCGGGTACAATCCCAGCCCCCTAAACTCCCCCCGCCCGCCTAATGCAGACATGGCCCGTGCGCTAAGTATAAACAATACCTTTAACAGATAACCCTAACCCTGAACATAACACCCAAATCTGTTCCTATTTCTCCCCTTAACACGTAAACCTCACCGTGCGCCTAACTTTAACCTCTTATCCTAACGTTAATGCATAACCCATTTCCTGAGAACAACCCCTATCCCATAATTCTAACCCTATCTCCTAGTCATCACTGTGACACCTAATCCCTAACCCTAATTCTAAACCGCTAACCCTAACCGTAACCCTACCTACAACCCTAACACTGACAGTAACCCTTACTTCTAACCCCAACGCTATGCCTAACAAAAACCCTAACCCTTGACCCTAACCCTTCACCCTAACCCCTAAGCCTTACTGTAACCCTTAAACCTAATCCTAATCCTAACCATTAAACCTAACCCTAGCTCTTAAAGCTAACCCTAAACCTTACCCTCACGACTAGACCTAACCCTGTCACTAACCTAACACTTAACCCTAACCAGAAACCCGAAAGTTAACCCTGAACCCTATCCCTAACCCTAGCAGTAAACCTTAACCCTAAACCTAAGCCCAACCCGTAACCCTAATCCCATTCTTTTACCCTAAACTCACCCCTAAACCTAACCCCTATACCTCACCCTAACTCTAACCCCAATCCTAATTCTAACCATACCCCTTCATAAAACACTAACTCCTAACCGCTAACCCTAACACTAACCAAAAACCCTAATGACTAATCCCTAAACCTAACGCTTAACCTTTACCCTAACCGTTAACCCTCACCCTAAATCTTAACACTGACCCTAACCTTAACCTTTAACTCTAAGCCTAACCCTTAACCCTACAGTAAGGAAGACCCTTAATGCTAAAGGGATCCCTTATCCCTAACCCTAACACTACAGCTAAAAATAACCGTAACCTTTGATCCTTAAACCTAACCCCTAACACTTACTTTAACCCCAAACCCTAACCCTAATCCTAAGCATTAAACCTAACCCTATCTCTTAACCCTAACGCTAGCCCTTACCCTAACGCCTAGATCTAACCCTAAATCTAACCTACCGCCTAATCCTAACCTTAAGCCCTAATGCTAACTCTAACCCTGAACCCTAAACCTACCCGTAACCCTTAACACTAACCCTATCCGTGAACCTTAACCCTGACCCTAACCATTACCCGCACCCAAGCATTTAACCCTGACCCTACCCCTAATCCTTAATGATAACCCTAACACTAAACCCTAACCCTAAGCCCAACACTTAACTCTAATCCTATCCCTTAACCCTAACCGTAGTCCTAACCCTAATGCTAACCCCTAAACGTAACCCTAACCGTGACCAGAAAACCTAACCCTAACCTCTAACACAAACCATAGCACATAACTCTAACCCTAAAACGAACCCTAACCCTAAACCTAACCCAAAACCCTAACTCTTAACCTTAACCCTAAGCGTTAACTCTCACGCTAACCTTTAATCCTAACCCTAATCCTAATCTTCAACCCTAAACCTAACACTTAACCCTAACCCTGTACCTAACCCTAACCCCTCATCTTAACCCTAACCGTAAACCTCAACCCTAAACCAAAGTGTAACCGTTAAACCTAAGAGTAACCTTTAACCCTAACCCTAAGACCTAACCCTAAGCCCTGACCCTAACACTAAACTTCATCCTTAGAACTAACCATAATCCTAACCCTAAATCTAATTCTCAGACTTCTTGCTTTCTTAGAGTTTAGAAAGCCTGCAATCCTCCCATGCCATGCGTGAAAGGAGGCTCTACCACTGTGTCCTGCATGAAACCCACGGGCCCATACCCAGAGTATGATAGAGTGGGTTCCTGGGTACAATCCCAGCCCCCTAAACTCCCCCGCCCGCCTAATGCAGACAGGGCCCGTGCGCTAAGCATAAACAATACCTTTAACAGATAACCCTAACCCTGAACATAACACCCAACCCTGTTCCTCTTTCTCCCCTTAACACGTAAACCTCACCGTGCGCCTAACTTTAACCTCTTATCCTAACGTTAATGCATAACCCATTTCCTGAGAACAACACCTATCCCATAATTCTAACCCTATCTCCTAGTCATCACTGTGACACCTAATCCCTAACCCTAATTCTAAACCGCTAACCCTAACCGTAACCCTACCTACAACCCTAACACTGACAGTAACCCTTACTTCTAACCCCAACGCTATGCCTAACGAAAACCCTAACCTTTGACCCTAACCCTTCCCCCTAACCTCTAAGCCTTACCCTAACCTTTAACCCTAAACCTAATCCTAACCATTAAACCTAACCCTAGCTCTTAAAGCTAACCCTAAACCTTACCCTCACGACTAGACCTAACCCTGACACTAACGTAACACCTAACCCTAACTAGAACCCCTAAAGCTAACCCTGAACCCTATCCCTAACCCTAGCAGTAAACTTTAACCCTAAACCTAAGCCCAACCTGTAACACTAATCCTATCCTTTTACGCTAAAACTAACCCCTAAACCTAACCCCTATACCTCACCCTAACTCTAACCCCAATCCTAATTCTAACCATACCCCTTCATAAAACACTAACTCCTAACCGCTAACCCTAACACTAACCAAAAACCCTAATCACTAATCCCTAACCCTAACGCTTAACCTTTACCCTAACCGTTAACCCTCACCCTAAATCTTAACACTGACCCTAACCTTCACCTTTAACTCTAAGCCTAACCCTTAACCCTACAGTAAGGAAGACCCTTAATGCTAATGGGATCCCTTATCCCTAACCCTAACACTACAGCTAAAAATAACCCTAACCTTTGATCCTTAAACCTAACCCCTAACACTTACTTTAACCCCAAACCCTAACCCTAATCCTAAGCATTAAACCTAACCCTGGCTCTTAACCCTAACGCTAGCCCTTACCCTAACGCCTAGATGTAACCCTAAATCTAACCTACCGCCTAATCCTAACCTTAAGCCCTGATGCTAACTCTAAACCTGAACCCTAAACCTACCCGTAACCCTTAACACTAACCCTATCCGTGAACCTTAACCCTGACCCTAACCATTACCCGCACCCAAGCATTTAACCCTGACCCTACCGCTAATCCGTAATGATAATCCTAACACTAAACCCTAGCGGTAATCCCAACACTTAACCCTAATCCTATCCCTTAACCCTAACCCTAATGCTAACCCGTAAACGTAACCCTCACCGTGACCAGTAAACCTAACCCTAACGTCTAACACAAACCATAGCACATAACTCTAACCCTAAAACTAACCCTAACCCTAACCCTAACCCCTAACTCTTAACCTTAACCCTAAGCGTTAACTCTCACGCTAACCTTTAATCCTAACCCTAATCCTAATCTTCAACCCTAAACCTAACACTTAACCCTAACCCTGTACCTAACCCTAACCCGTCATCTTAACCCTAACTGTAAACCTCAACACGAAACCAAAGTGTAACCGTTAAACCTAAGAGTAACCTTTAACCCTAACCCTAATCCCTAACCCTAAGCCCTCACCCTAACACTAAACTTCATCCTTAACCCTAACCATAATCCTAACCCTAAATCTAATTCTCAGACTTCTTGCTTTCTTAGAGTTTAGAAAGCCTGCAATCCTCCCATGCCATGCGTGAAAGGAGGCTCCACCACTGTGTCCTGCATGAAACCCACGGGCCCATACCCAGAGTATGATAGAGTGGGTTCCCAGGTAGAATCCCAGCCCCCTAAACTCCCCCGCCCGCCTAATGCAGACAGGGCCCGTGCGCTAAGCATAAACAATACCTTTAACAGATAACCCTAACCCTGAACATAACACCCAACCCTGTTCCTATTTCTCCCCTTAACACGTAAACCTCACCGTGCGCCTAACTTTAACCTCTTATCCTAACGTTAATGCATAACCCATTTCCTGAGAACAACCCCTATCCCATAATTCTAACCCTATCTCCTAGTCATCACTGTGACACCTAATGCCTAACCCTAATTCTAAACCGCTAACCCTAACCGTAACCCTACCTACAACCCTAACACTGACAGTAACCCTTACTTCTAACCCCAACGCTATGCCTAACAAAAACCTTAACACTTGACCCTAAACCTTCACCCTAACCCCTAAGCCTTACCCTAACCCTTACCCCTAATCGTAATCCTAACAATTAAACCTAACCCTAGCTCTTAAAGCTAACCCTAAACCTTGCCCTCACGACTAGACCTAACCCTGACACTAACCTAACACCTAACCCTAACCAGAACCCCTAAAGCTGACCCTGAACCCTATCCCTAACCCTAGCAGTAAACTTTAACCCTAAACCTAAGCCCAACCCGTAACCCTAATCCTATCCTTTTACCCTAAAACTAACCCCTAAACATAACCCCTATACCTCACCCTAACTCTAACCCCAATCCTAATTCTAACCATACCCCTTCATAAAACACTAACTCCTAACCGCTAACCCTAACACTAACCAAAAACCCTAATCACTAATCCCTAAACCTAACGCTTAACCTTTACCCTAAGCGTTAACCCTCACCCTAAATCTTAACACTGACCCTAACCTTCACCTATAACTCTAAGCCTAACCCTTAACCCTACAGTAAGGAAGACCCTTAATGCTAATGGGATCCCTTATCCCTAACCCTAACACTACAGCTAAAAATAACCCTAACCTTTGATCCTTAAACCTAACCCCTAACACTTACTTTAACCCCAAACCCTAACCCTAATCCTAAGCATTAAACTGAACCCTATCTCTTAACCCTAACGCTAGCCCTTACCCTAACACCTAGATCTAACCCTAAATCTAACGTACCGCCTAATCCTAACCTTAAGCCCTAATGCTAACTCTAACCCTGAACCCTAAACCTACCCGTAACCCTTAACACTAACCCTATCCGTGAACCTTAACCCTGACCCTAACCATTACCCGCACCCAAGCATTTAACCCTGACCCTAACCCTAATCCTTAATGATAACCCTAACACTAAAGCCTAACCCTAAGCCCAACACTTAACCCTAATCCTATCCCTTAACCCTAACCCTAATGCTAACCCCTAAACGTAAACCTCACCGTGACCAGTAAACCTAACCCTAACCTCTAACACAAACCATAGCACATAACTCTAACCCTAAAACTAACCCTAACCCTAACCCTAAACCTAAACCCTAACTCTTAACCTTAACCCTAAGCGTTAACTCTCACGGTAACATTTAATCCTAACCCTAATCCTAATCTTCAACCCTAAACCTAACACTTAACCCTAACCCTGTACCTAACCCTAACCCCTCATCTTAACCCTAAGTGTAAACCTCAACCCTAAACCAAAGTGTAACCGTTAAACCTAAGAGTAACCTTTAACCCTAACCCTAATCCCTAACCCTAAGCCCTCACCCTAACACTAAACTTCATCCTTAACCCTAACCATAATCCTAACCCTAAATCTAATTCTCAGACTTCTTGCTTTCTTAGAGTTTAGAAAGCCTGCAATCCTCCCATGCCATGCGTGAAAGGAGGCTCTACCACTGTGTCCTGCATGAAACCCACGGGCCCATACCCAGAGTATGATTGAGTGGGTTCCCGGGTACAATCCCAGCCCCCTAAACTCCCCCCGCCCGCCTAATGCAGACAGAGCCCGTGCGCTAAGCATAAACAATACCTTTAACAGATAACCCTAACCCTGAACATAACACCCAACCCTGTTCCTATTTCTCCCCTTAACACGTAAACCTCACCGTGCGCCAACTTTAACCTCTTATCCTAACGTTAATGCATAACCCATTTCCTGAGAACAACCCCTATCCCATAATTCTAACCCTATCTCCTAGTCATCACTGTGAAACCTAATCCCTAACCCTAATTCTAAACCGCTATCCCTAACCGTAACCCTACCTACAACCCTAACACTGACAGTAACCCTTACTTCTAACCCCAACGCTATGCCTAACAAAAACCCTAACCCTTGACCCTAACCCTTCACCCTAACCCCTAAGTCTTACCCTAACCCTTAACCCTAATCCTAATCCTAACCATTAAACCTAATCCTAGCTCTTACAGCTAACCCTAAACCTTACCCTCACGACTAGACCTAACCCTGACACTAACCTAACACCTAACCCTAACCAGAACCCCTAAAGCTAACCCTGAACCCTATCCCTAACTCTAGCAGTAAATTTAACCCTAAACCTAAACCCAACCCGTAACCCTAATCCTATCCTTTTACCCTAAAACTAACACCTAAATCTAACCCCTATACCTCACCCTAACTCTAACCCCAATCCTAATTCTAACCATACCCCTTCATAAAACACTAACTCCTAACCGCTAACCCTAACACTAACCAAAAACCCTAATCACTAATCCCTAACCCTAACGCTTAACCTTTACCCTAACCGTTAACCCTCACCCTAAATCTTAACACTGACCCTAACCTTAACCTTTAACTCTAAGCCTAACCCTTAACCCTACAGTAAGGAAGACCCTTAATGCTAATGGGATCCCTTATCCCTAACCCTAACACTACAGCTAAAAATAACCCTAACCTTGGATCCTTAAACCTAACCCCTAACACTTACTTTAACCCGAAACCCTAACCCTAAACCTAAGCATTAAACCTAACCCTATCTCTTAACCCTAACGCTAGCCCTTACCCTAACGCCTAGATCTAACCCTAAATCTAACCTACCGCCTAATCCTAACCTTAAGCCCTAATGCTAACTCTAACCCTGAACCCTAAACCTACCCGTAACCCTTAACACTAACCCCATCCGTGAACCTTAACCCTGACCCTAACCATTACCCGCACCCAAGCATTTAACCCTGAACCTACCCGTAATCCTTAATGATAACCCTAACACTTAACCCTAACTCTAAGCCCAACACTTAACCCTAATCCTATCCCTTAACCCTAACCCTAATGCTAACCCCTAAACGTAACCCTAACCGTGACCAGTAAACCTAACCCTAACCTCTACCACAAACCACAGCACATAACTCTAACCCTAAAACGAACCCTAACCCTAACCCTAACCCCTAACTCTTAACCTTAACCCTAAGCGTTAACTCTCACGCTAACCTTTAATCCTAACCCTAATCCTAATCTTCAACCTTAAACATAACACTTAACCCTAACCCTGTACCAAACCTTAACACCTCATCTTAACCCTAACCGTAAACCTCAACCCTAAACCAAAGTGTAACCGTTAAACCTAAGAGTAACCTTTAACCCTAACACTAATCCCTAACCCTCAGCCCTCACCCTAACAATAAACTTCATCCTTAACCCTAAGCATAATCCAACCCTAAATCTCATTCTCAGACTTCTTGCTTTCTTAGAGTTTAGAAAGCCTGCAATCCTCCCATGCCATGTGTGAAAGGAGCCTCTACCACTGTGTCCTGCATGAAACCCACGGGCCCATACCCAGAGTATGACAGAGTGGGTTCCCGGGTATAATCCCAGCCCCCTAAATTCCCCCCGCCCGCCTAATGCAGACAGGGCCCGTGCGCTAAGCATAAACAATACCTTTAACAGATAACCCTAACCCTGAACATAACACCCAACCCTGTTCCTATTTCTCCCCTTAACACGTAAACCTCACCGTGCGCCTAACTTTAACCTCTTATCCTAACGTTAATGCATAACACATTTCCTGAGAACAACCCCTATCCCATAATTCTAACCCTATCTCCTAGTCATCACTATGACACCTAATCGCTAACCCTAATTCTAAACCGCTAACCCTAACCGTAACCCTACCTACAAGCCTAACACTGACAGTAACCCTTACTTCTAACCCCAACGCTATGCCTAACAAAAACCCTAACCCTTGACCCTAACCCTTCACCCTAACCCCTAAGCCTTATCCTAACCCTTAACCCTAATCCTAATCCTAACCATTAAACCTAACCCTAGCTCTTAAAGCTAACCCTAAACCTTACCCTCACGACTAGACCTAACCCTCACACTAATCTAACACCTAACCCTAACCAGAACCCCTAAAGCTAACCCTGAACCCTAACCCTAACCCTAGCATTAAACTTTAACTCTAAACCTAAGCCCAACCCGTAACCTTAATCCTATCCTTTTACCCTAAAACTAACCCCTAAACCTAACCCCTATACCTCACCCTAACTCTAACCCCAATCCTAATTCTAACCATACCCCTTCATAAAACACTAACTACTAACCGCTAACCCTGACACTAACCAAAAACCCTAATCACTAATCCCTAACCCTAACCATTAACCCTCACCCTAAATCTTAACACTGACCCTAACCTTAACCTTTAACTCTAAGCCTAACCCTTAACCCTACAGTAAGGAAGACCCTTAATGCTAATGGGATCCCTTATCCCTAACCCTAACACTACAGCTAAAAATAACCCTAACCTTTGATCCTTAAACCTAACCCCTAACACTTACTTTAACCCCAAACCCTAACCCTAATCCTAAGCATTAAACCTAACCCTATCTCTTAACCCTAACGCTAGCCCTTACCCTAACGCCTAGATCTAACCCTAAATCTAACCTACCGCCTAATCCTAACCTTAAGCCCTAATGCTAACTCTAACCCTGAACCCTAAACCTACCCGTAACCCTTAACACTAACCCTATCCGTGAACCTTAACCCTGACCCTAACCATTACGCGCACCCAAGCATTTAACCTGACCCTACCACTAATCCTTAATGATAACCCTAACACTAAACCCTGACCCTAAGCCGAACACTTAACCCTAATCCTATCCCTTAACCCTAACCCTAACCATAACCCTAATGCTAACCCCTAAACGTAACCCTAATCGTGACCAGTAAACCTAACCCTAACGTCTAACACAAACCATAGCACATAACTCTAACCCTAAAACGAACCCTAACCCTAACCCTAACCCTAAACCCTATCTCTTAACCTTAACCCTATGCATTAACTCTCACACTAACCTTTAATCCTAACCCTAATCCTAATCTTCAACCCTAAACCTAACACTTAACCCTAACCCTGTACCTAACCCTAACCCCTCATCTTAACCCTAACCGTAAACCTCAACCCGAAACCAAAGTGTAACCGTTAAAGCTAAGAGTAACCTTTAATCCTAACCCTAATCCCTAACCCTAAGCCCTCACCCTAACACTAAACTTCATCCTTAACCCTAACCATAATCCTAACCCTAAGTCTTATTCTCAGACTTCTTGCTTTCTTAGAGTTTAGAAAGCCTGCAATCCTCCCATGCCATGCGTGAAAGGAGGCTCTACCACTGTGTCCTGCATGAAACCCACGGGCCCATACCCAGAGTATGATAGAGTGGGTTCCCGGGTACAATCCCAGCCCCCTAAATTCCCCCCGCCCGCCTAATGCAGACAGGGCCCGTACGCTAAGCATAAACAATACCTTTAACAGATAACCCTAACCCTGAACATAACACCCAACCCTGTTCCTATTTCTCCCCTTAACACGTAAACCTCACCGTGCGCCTAACTTTAACCTCTTATCCTAACGTTAATGCATAACCCATTTCCTGAGAACAACCCCTATACCATAATTCTAACCCTATCTCCTAGTCATGACTGTGACACATAATCCCTAACCCTAATTCTAAACCGCTAACCCTAACCGAAACCCTACCTACAACCCTAACACTGACAGTAACCCTTACTTCTAACCCCAACGCTATGCCTAACAAAAACCCTAACCCTTGACCCTAACCCTTCACCCTAACCCCTAAGCCTTACCCTAACCCTTAACCCTAATCCTAATCCTAACCATTAAACCTAACCCTAGCTCTTAAAGCTAACCCTAAACCTTACCTTCAGGACTAGACCTAACCCTGACACTAACCTAACACCTAACGGTAACCAGAACCCCTAAAGCTAACCCTGAACCCTATCCCTAACCCTAGCAGTAAATTTAACCCTAAACCTAAGCCCAATCCGTAACCCTAATCCTATCCTTTTACCCTAAAGCTAACCTCTAAACCTAACCCCTATACCTCACCCTAACTCTAACCCCAATCCTAATTCTAACCATACCCTTTCATAAAACACTAACTCCTAACCGCTAACCCTAACAATAACCAAAAACCGTAATCACTAATCCCTAACCCTAACGCTTAACCTTTACCCTAACCGTTAACCCTCACCCTAAATCTTAACACTGACCCTAACCTTAACCTTTAACTCTAAGCCTAATCCTTAACCCTACAGTAAGGAAGACCCTTAATGCTAATGGGATCCCTTATCCCTAACCCTAACACTACAGCTAAAAATAACCCTAACCTTGGATCCTTAAACCCAACCCCTAACACTTACTTTAACCCCAAACCCTAACCCTAATCCTAAGCATTAAACCTAACCCTATCTCTTAACCCTAACGCTAGCCCTTACCCTAACGCCTAGATCTAACCCTAAATCTAACCTACCGCCTAATCCTAACCTTAAGCCCTAATGCTAACACTAACCCTGAACCCTAAACCTACCCGTTACCCTTAACACTAACCCTATGAGTGAACCTTAACCCTGACCCTAACCATTACCCGCACCCAAGCATTTAACCCTGACCCTAACCCTAATCCTTAATGATAACCCTAACACTAAACCCTAACCCTAAGACCAACACTTAACCCTAATCCTTTCCCTTAACCCTAACCTTAACCTTAACCCTAATGCTAACCCCTAAACGTAACCCTAACCGTCACCAGTAAACCTAACCCTAACCTCTAACACAAACCATAGCACAGAACTCTAACCCTAAAACTAACCCTAACCCTAACCCTAACCCTAAACCCTAACTCTTAACCTTAACCCTAAGTGTTAACTCTCACGCTAAACTTTAATCCTAACCCTAATCCTAATCTTCAACCCTAAAGCTAACACTTAACCCTAACCCTGTACCTAACCCTAACCCTTCTTCTTACCCCTAACCGTAAACCTCAACCCTAAACCAAAGTGTAACCGTTAAACCTAAGAGTAACCTTTAACCCTAACCCTAATCCCTAACCCTAAGCCCTCACCCTAACACTAAACTTCATCCTTAACCCTAACCAGAATCCTAACCCTAAATCTAATTCTCAGACTTCTTCCTTTCTTAGAGTTTAGAAAGCCTGCAATCCTCCCATGCCATGCGTGAAAGGAGCCTCTACCACTGTGTCCTGCATGAAACCCACGGGCCCATACCCAGAGTATGATAGAGTGGGTTCCCGGGTACAATCCCAGCCCCCTAAACTCCCCCCGCCCGCCTAATGCAGACAGGGCCCGTGCGCTAAGCATAAACAATACCTCTAACAGATAACCCTAACCCTGAACATAACACCCAACCGTGTTCCTATTTCTCCCCTTAACACGTAAACCTCACCGTGCGCCTAACTTTAACCACTTATCCTAACGTTAATGCAAAACCCATTTCCTGAGAACAACCCCTATCCCATAATTCTAACCCTATACCCTAGTCATCACTGTGACACCTAATCCCTAACCCTAATTTTAACCGCTAACCCTAATCGTAACCCTACCTAAAACCCTAACACTGACAGTAACCCTTACTTCTAACCCCAACGCTATGCCTAACAAAAACCCTAACCCTTGACACTAACCCTTCACCCTAACCCCTAAGCCTTACCCTAACCCTTAACCCTAATCCTAACCCTCAGCATTAAACCTAACCCTAGCTCTTAAAGCTAACCCTAAACCTTACCCTCACGACTAGACCTAACCCTGACACTAACCTAACACTTCACTCTAACCAGAACCCGTAAAGCTAACCCTGAACCCTATCCCTAACCCTAGCAGTAAACTTTAACCCTAAACCTAAGGGCAACCCGTAACCCTAATCCTATCATTTTACCCTAAAACTAACCCCTAAACCTAACCCCTAAACCTAACCCCTATACCTCACCCTAACTCTAACCCCAATCCTAATTCTAACCATACCCCTTCATAAAACACTAACTCCTAACCGCTAACCCTAACACTAACCAAAAATCATAATCACTAATCCCTAACCCTAACGCTTAACCTTTACCCTAACCGTTAGCCCTCACCCTAAATCTTAACACTGACCCTAACCTTCACCTTTAACTCTAAGCCTAACCCTTAACCCTACAGTAAGGAAGACCCTTAATGC